>NW_015153829.1:0-2134 GCF_000732505.1 Cyprinodon variegatus | reverse complement strand
GATACGGATACGTGTGGAGTGTTTCATACGTTCTAACCGTCGATTTCGTCCGTACTTTGACACGAAAATTGGGAGCTTTCGTTTACGGACGAAATGGATCAATACGGAGCAATACTACCGGAAACGGTGGGGGCGCTATTGAGTTTTTAGTACAAAATGTCAACAAATGCAACAGAATCAGGTCTTGGACCATCGCCATGTTTTGATCAATGACGAATCATTGGCGCCCAGCACTGCCACCTAGAGGAAATACAGGTTATTGCGCACCTCAACGGACGGAGGTATGAAGGAGTCAACGGATAGAACGTACGGACAGAAATACGGACGTGCAGGCCAAACGTGAGGTATGAATGGGCCTTAAGGCTGATTGGAGGAATCAAATGGAAAGTGGACCGCTGGGGTGAGGAACTTATTCAATCAGCAATTCTAACATTTTGAAATATGTCTTTTTTTAATCTCTAATGTAAGTTAAAGAACTTAAAATTACTCCTTATCTGTCAGCTACACAGCCAAAAGATAAAGAACATTAATAATGTTAGCTTTTAAAGTAAAACTCCCTGTAAAAGTATAATCTGGGCACAATGTGGGTAGTTATTTTTTTCCGTCTCATCATCCGCAGAGGCGTTGTGATAAGACTCTTAGTTCGGTCCGTGTAATGTCTCAGTAGCATTGCATCGAAATATTACAGGCAAAAACTTTATTACATTTATGTTTACCCTCTTGTAAGTGCTGGGATATGTAAAATCTAATTTGTTGGAAAAATAGGAACACACACTATAATGAGCCCTTAATGCAGGAAACATAATGACAAAGGTTTTATCTGCAGCTGAACACAACATGTTTATCCCAGTGACTATGAGAAGGGTTTATCTCCCAAAGGTTCCAGATAGACCAACACAGCCCTCAATCATTTGGTGCATTTTGAATAAATGCATTGTGATTACAGCTAGCTGGCATTTTTCCTTTGCATTAATGGATCTCTGTCCCTTCTCTATTTCACCACTTCTCTCTCCTTCAGCTTACATTGAGGACTTGGCGCGCAGCGTGGAGCAGAGCAGGCGCCTGATTATCATTTTGACTCCGGAGTTCGTTGCCAAAAGAGGCTGGAGCATCTTCCAGATAGAGACGCGTCTCCACTCCATGCTGGTGACAGGAGAGATCAAGGTGGGCTTTGTAGATCATCTCTGCTCCTTACTGGTTTGAAGTCATAAGGAAGTCATAATTAAATGTCAAATCATTCTGGCCTAAACATGAATAAAAATGTACTCTTTATCAGACAATATTGTCCCAAAATTTAGAAAATTTCTTTTTTTAAAACAATCCTTTAAAACAATTCGGCCAATCATATATCAACAGTCATCTGTCAATCAAATGTTTTTGGTCATGGCATCTTGATTCATATGTCGCAGCTCATCAACAACCTCCGACACTAAACTCTCCTCCTCTTGCATGTTTCCTCTGTCCATAGCGTTCCTTGACAGTGTCGTTTCTAAGTCACCAATTTAGTGCTACTTGGTCCCAATGGAATTTCCCATTGGGAACCTACTATCACATTCACCTTATTCACTTGTTTAAAGTCGTGCACCACTCAGGAGAATTTGGAAATGCAACGGTTGGAACAGCCGCTTCCCTACGACTTTAAAACTCAGTTGGTGAAGATTTTACATGTTTCCTCTTTTCTCTTTGTTTCTGTTTGTCTAGGTGATCATGATAGAGTGTGCGAACTTGAAGAATGTCATCAATTACCAAGAGGTGGAAGCTCTGAAACATACAATCAAGGTACAGAGTCTTTTGATGGCGGATAAAGGAAGGCGATGCAAAAAGTGACCTTGGGACTAACCTTTGCTTTTCTGCTCATAAGGTCTTATCTGTTATCAAGTGGAGGGGTCCAAAGAGCAATGAGCTGTCCTCCAAGTTTTGGAAGCAGGTGGTCTATGAGATGCCGGCTAAACGCAGAGAGACTCTGTCCAGACGTCAGGTACAAAATAAAACAAAGAATTATAGGATCGGTCCATAAATAATGCTTTCTTAACATAAAGGTTAGAGCTACACAGGTGTTTCATTAGCATTAGTAAACGTATTTGGTAAGAGTTAGAGTAGCAAGAGGTGTTTGGTTAACATTAGGTTACGCAAA
>NW_015153828.1:6815-7771 GCF_000732505.1 Cyprinodon variegatus | reverse complement strand
TGGGTTTGAATCCGGCCTGTGGTCCTTTGCCGCATGTCTCTCCCCCTCTCCTGTCAGCCGACTGTCAGAAAAACGTGCCACTAGCACTGTAAAAACTTGGAAAAAAAAAAAGATTAAAAAAATCATCCAAAATCCAAACCGTTTAGGCACACAAGTAACCTCATTGATCTCCATTTAGCCTAGAGTTTAGCCTAGCCTGTATTGGGTGGGTCTACATTCAGATAGCTCAGCCTAGAGGCTAGGTGTGTCCTTTGTGGTCTGCTTGGTCTAGATCTATGTCTTGGACTTCTGAGTAGACTCAGAGAACATCATACAGACAGTCTGTCTTCCAGGAATCTGTGTCTGGAATCACCAGCAGGAGATCTAACTTGATTGTGTGTCGAGGGAAGAAGTCAATTTAACCACGTTTTCTTTTTTACCCTCTATGAATTTGGTTCATGGGCAAATAGAATGGGAGATCTTTGAGTAGAGCCTTTTATCTCAAGCACAGTGGGGAGCATCTCATGTCCCTGGGTGTATTTGGAGAGTGCTTTGGATAGCCATTTTGAAAGGAGAGCAAACAATTTTTTCCACCAATCTTCAAAGTTAATATCATGATTTATGGCATAACGCCTTTTCATAGCTTCTCAAATATGTGAAAAGCTTAAATTATTATGTTAGTTGATTAATTAATTATAATAATCAGTTATTCACTATTCTGTTAGTATTTCCGTAAAATTTTAAAAAGCAATCCACTGGACTTGGTTTCCAAGGTTTAAAAACCTTGGAAGAGCCTTTTATCCAAGGTTTCAAACCTTGGAAACCAAGTCCATTGGATTGCTTTTTAAACTTTTACGGAATGATTATGACCTGGATGACTAAGAATCTTCATCAGAGTTCCGTTAGTTTTATACACTTTTCTAGGGTCCAGATTTTTTTACCACTTTTGCTATAATCTTTTGCTGCTGTAACACCAC
>NW_015153828.1:0-2857 GCF_000732505.1 Cyprinodon variegatus | reverse complement strand
AATTTAAGAAATTTTGACTTATTTCTACATCGTTTTTCCACTGTACAGTTCCTATTTCTAATAATGTTTATCTACTGGTGATATTAAAATCTGTCTTCTGATGTAAGTTTATCCCCAATTTGAGTCACATATACACTTTCATTGTCAAACTGAAATGGCACATATTGCCTTAATAGAAAATATCCATAAACTTACATAGTATGATAAAAAAAAGACTTTCCAAAGACACATCTCTGGCTTTTCCAGTGCGACCTGCTTCATCGAGTTATGAGTAAGTAGGTTTCAGAAATATACTGTTCCAAAACAGCATAAATTGGCCAAGATACTGTTGATAAGTCTTCAAATTCTAATTAAAAATCAATGTTCAGCTGTAATATAAGAGTTTATCTCAGAAATATTTATTTTAATTGTAAATAAAATAATACTTGAAGCTGTTTAGTTTAAATACATTTAAATAAAATGTTGTGAGGCCGTTTACGGTTAGCATCGGGATCAAAACATTTTCTCAGAGATAGAAGAGATAATAGAAGAGAGATAGAACGACCTTCACTGTCACTTTATTGACTATTTGATTTCATGTTAGCTTCTGCTTATGGTATTAGTTCTTGCTAATATAGGTAACAGTAGATCACAAAATGAGCACATTATTTTCAGTTTTCAAAGTTCAGGATTCCAAGAAAGGCACACAGCTAGGGCGTGGTATTTTAATGAGCCCTAGACATAAATACCATGAACATTTTAAAACTACAATTGATGTTTTAGGAGCAGCATATCTATTTAGAAACTGACTGCATCAGGCTATCTGAGCAGATAAACCTATTCAAGCACTAAATATTAGCTGGTTATTATTTTTAGAAGACATAAACAGAAAAAGGAAAACATCTGATGAAATACGCCTATTTACATAAAAACTATTAAATTAAGTGAGTAACAATATCATTTCTAAATTGTTGGTCTAAAAGTCGATCCATTCAAAGGTTGTAGATAGTAGTAATCAAAACATTTAGCATCTTGGAAATGGTATATATATTTTTCTGAAGTTGTCTGAAGAGTACAAGTAGTTAGACAGTAAAATGTTTTGCCCATAGCTATGTCTAGTAGAGAAACAAGGCTAATTCTATCATCTATAATTGAAGTTGTTGATAGCAGCAGGCCAGCTGATGCCTCCCTCCAGGATGATGTCACAGCTGGATAGAGTGCGAGGCCAGATTAAGCTACTAGGATGAAAAAAAGCACCAAGAACATGAAATTAGAAGTTAAAATAACAAATCATGTTAAATTAGAGAATAAAAGTTAAATGTGGCAGAGTTTGGAAAAGTAGCCGCTATGTCCTCCAGCATTCTAAGTGTATAGCAGCATAACTACAGATATAGCTCAGGATAAACTGAGCCTTTCTAACTATAACCTTTATCAAAAAAGGATATTTTATGCAGTTTAGTCTTTAAAGTAGACAGCATGGTTACCTCAGATTAAATCTGGTAGTTGGTTTCCGAGGACAGGGAAACCAACATACATACTAATTAAAGTAATATCTAGGAACCACTAATAAATCTACAGATCGAAAGCTCTATTAGGAACAGAAGGAACAATCAGATCTCTGATATAAGATAGAGCTTGGTTATTTGAGGCTTTATATTTTAGAAGGAGCATTTTAAATATTTTTTTGGATTTAACAGGAAGCCACTGAAGGAAAGCTAAAATTTGAAACATAAAATCTCTCTTTAATTTAACTTTGGCTACAGAGTACTGGATCAGATGTAAGACTTTTACTACATTTTGTGGACTTTCTGATAGTGATATATTTACGATAGTCCAGCCTTAAAGTAGCAAATGCATGGACTGGTTTCCTCAACAATTAGCATCTTCACCCATTTTTGAATAACCCTCCATAATGTAAATTATGATTATTAAGAAAAAGGTGCAATAGATATAGTATATACAGTGGGTCCACACATGACAGCTTTTATTTTTAATTGAACAGATCTAGATTTTTTGTGTAAAACAAATTTTTATGTTAGGCCTCTTCAACATTATCAAGTCTTAAAAGAGACGTGACAATGTTGAATATCAGCTATAAAAAATTTACTTTTGTTTTTTAACCTTCTTATTTATAAATAGCAATCTGCTCTGGTATAATAACTGTACCCCTATCAATGTTGCTGTTTTAGCAACTTGAAATATTTAAAATAAAATGTGCCTCTGTTTTATAACATCATATGCCTTCTTGGCTTCTATTTCTACAAATAACCAATGAATATTAGTAATTATAACTCGGCTTCTATAAAAGTTGCAACACACTGGAAAAACAACCTAGAAATAAGTAAAAAAAATTGTTAAATTAATTGTATTTACCCTTAATTTGAGTAGGTAAATAAAATAGTTTGCCAATGGAATGAGTATTTTTACTCTTGAAATAAGATAATTAGATAAAATGCACTTAAAATAAGACAATGCAATTGTGTTTTCTTATTTTAAGTGTAAATTGTCTTATTTCATTGGCAAAATGTCTCTTTTACCTCCTCAATCCAAGAGCAAATGCACTTATTTTAAGAAAAATTGACTTATCTAGATATAGATTTTTTCCAGTGCATTTAGAGTTGCAACTTTTAGAGATGCAGTTAAAATTGTCTATTTAGCAGCAAAATGTGTAAAAAAAAATTTCTTAAATGTTTAAACTTTTTCAAAATCTATAAAGTGAAGAGAGAGGAAATAGTGTGATTATAACTGACCTTCTACTCATAAGTGACTCACATCGGGCAGTGACTTACATCAGCTAATGACATGGTCTGCTAACCTGACTCCGCCAGATCCATCTGGAAACCTTCCGTTGAAGTAATTTTGGGAAGGGGCGAAAATA
>NW_015153827.1:6469-7795 GCF_000732505.1 Cyprinodon variegatus | reverse complement strand
CATCCATCCATCCATCCATCCATCCATCCATCCATCCATCCATCCATCCATCCATCCATCCATCCATCCATCCATCCATCCATCCATTCATTCATGCTGGAAGACGTTTGCTTTCCTTCCAGGGCAGACACGGTGTATGAAGACATGAAGCAAAGGTACGGCCCTCAGGGATGCTACCTGTTGAAGATCAACTCTCGCTCCTCTTCGCCTGAGGAGGGGGAGCAGATCCCAGACCCCTGGAGTCAGTACCTGCACAAGCAAAACCCCCGGAACCAGGTGAGACCCCCCCCTCCCCACTGGGACCTACAGCAGCTGATTCTAATCCACAGATTTTCTCTGAATCTCCAATTTTTGTAGATTTCTTAGATTCATTTTTCTTTAGCGCTTTTTACAGACCAGGTTCTTCTCAGAGAAAAACAGATTATTAGCCATCTTAGCTCAGAACCAGAACCGCATGGGTTTAAAGCTGCTGGGTCCAGAGAGGCCTCCTCAGGAGCCTACCAGACTCTCAGAAGCTTCTCCAGGGTTTCACCTCCTGAACCCAAATCAGCCAGCGAACCTTTAGCTCTGGACGAGCAGCAGGCCCGTCCCGTTTCCCATCACTGTTTCAGGTCCAGTCAAGGATCAGCATTCCAGTGATGTCATCCTCCCAGCTCTGTAAACTCACACCTGTAGCCTGCAGGTTAGCAGGAAGCACAGGGACTTTATCATCGCCTCAGAATTAAACTTAAACGGGAATCACAGAAGGATTTGATGAAAAGAGAAAAAATCATCAGCTGAAGTAAAGAAGTTCCTTCCTGATGTTTTCATATGTTTTCCTGATGTGGTGCTCGTTGCAGGACTCGGTGGAACCTGCTGCTAATGCTGCTGCTCCTCTGGGCGTTCCTCCTGAGGCCGACTGCAGGGATTCAGCAGAGAGAGGTCGGTTCATTCCTCTGACAGGACCTTTATCTTCAGTCGATGGACTTTCATGGTTTAAACCCAGTTTAGACAGAAGAGTTTCCCTGGATTTCACTGCAGGTT
Organism: Cyprinodon variegatus; assembly: GCF_000732505.1. Taxonomy (NCBI): domain Eukaryota; kingdom Metazoa; phylum Chordata; class Actinopteri; order Cyprinodontiformes; family Cyprinodontidae; genus Cyprinodon; species Cyprinodon variegatus. The sequence continues at coordinate 6,772 of NW_015153827.1, read as the reverse complement.
TAAATTAACCAATAAATAAAGGCAGGAATTAAAGGCATCTTCTCATGTAGTTTCAGCTTTTATCAAGTTGCAGCAGTTTTTGAAATCTACATAAACAAATCAGAAGAAGCTAATCTGCCCGTCTGCAGCAGCCGGGGCTAACATTAATTCTATTCAGTTTATTTCTATAACGCCAATTAAGATCATCTCAGGTCACTTTATAGACAATTCCACCAGATCATCCAGTCAGATTGATTCAAAGTTTTCTATCTAAGGAAAACCAGCTGATTGCATCGACTCATTGACTCTTCAGCAATCCCTCAC
>NW_015153827.1:0-1123 GCF_000732505.1 Cyprinodon variegatus | reverse complement strand
TGATATCAGATGGAGCTTGGCCATTTAAGGCTTTATATGTGAGAAGGAGGATTTTAAATTCTATTCTGGATTTAACAGGAAGCCAATGAAGGGAACATTAGCCCGTCTGCGGCGGCCCTCTCTCTGCATAGCCGTGTGAAGGGCCGCTGGCTCTGATGATAATTATTATTCCCCCACTAGATGAAAAAAGTCCTAATTTATTATTATTTAGAGCAGGGGTCACCAACCTTCTATTAATACGGACCTATGAACTGGAGGAGTCAGCGTTCACCTAAACTTCATAGATAATAAACATATTTCTATTGTTTCTTTAGATTTCTGATTTGCTTTTAAATATTGTCATTTTGAAATCCCTGTAAATGCTTATATGTTTTAAATTATTGATATGATGAAAGGCTCTATAAATGATAAAGCATAACAGCAGCAGCAAAAAATACCATTCAAGCTTAATCCACTGGTAAGTTGTTCTGTTTTCATAAGATGCTGAGGGCACCCCATGTGGTCCCTGAGGGCCCCTTGGTGCCTGCGGGCACCACGTTGGTGACCCCTGATTTAGAGACGATCAATAACAGGAGGTGAAATGCAGCTCCAGACTAGCTTTGAATGTGGTGATGTCATCAGTGGACCCAGATTTCTGCTGCGTTCTCCCCAAGTCCAGACTTTCCTGGGTTCTTGTAAAGAACAGACTTGGCGAGAACATGAGTCTGTTCTGGCGTCCATAGTTGTTGAGAATCAGCCTGAATGTTTGTCTCCATGTTGGAAGTAGATCCTGGGCCTTCCACTCACCCCCTTCAGCTGGACACCGACAGCGTCCTAACCATGAGCCCAGAGGACGTGAAGAAAAGTTCTGCTGACCCAGACGACGCAGCTGACGGAGCGGGGAGCCACGGCGCCTGCCTGACCCTGAGCGACCACGACCGCATCAGACAGTTCATCCAGGAGTTCACCTTCAGAGGCCTGCTGCCTCACATAGAGAAGAACATCAGACAGCTGAATGACCAGGTAGCTTCCTTTACTCACAGAAACATGGCTGCATACTAACAGAACTCTGAATGATGCTGTGTCCCGCTCCTCTGATGCTCCTCTGATGCTCCTCTGACGCTCCTCTGATGCTCCTCTGATG
>NW_015153826.1:6137-7795 GCF_000732505.1 Cyprinodon variegatus | reverse complement strand
AAATCAAACCTGTTTGATATTTTGATCATGGCCCATGATTGACTTGCATGTTCAAGAGGTGACACAACAAGACTGAGAACTCTTTTCGTAGAGATTTTTGAACTACCCATGCACAAGACAAAAATTGAAGATCTTCTTGTTCAAGACCCCAACCTGTTCTAGACCCCAAAGACATACACTCTGAGTAGTTCAATCGCATCTGAGCATTGGTTCGTACAGTGTGAGGACATACATCGAAATCTGTGAGCTTTTTTTAACTTAAATGAGTTGGGGCTGCGTGCAACGATTAAAAATATTCCACAGTGGATCCCAGGCCTTTGGTGCTAGGTGTGTAGCCTGAGTAAATACTCTTGTAAAATATAGAGAGCAAAAAAGCTGACATTCAGGTTATAAATGGATAAATAGGGGAATGAATGGGAAGAGGTCTTTCCCACCACAACATTAATCCAAAATTTGCATTTAAATTATTCATTCATTTTGAAACGTCAAGGTCCCTGCCCATAATAACATTGTTTGGACAACATAATGGGGGGGTGCACTGCCCAATCACTAACACTCGAGTTTAACAGTCCAGTCCATCCTCTCAATTATAGGCAGGATCAGCCGATGCCCTGCCAATGAGATGCCACCCCGAGCCGCTAAGAGTGGCCCCGATTCTGCAGTATCGGAAAACATGCAGGCAGCCGATCCCGGTCAGGGGAAAACAGGTCAGGCAGGAACAATTCCGAGATCCAGGGGTTCCGATCTGTCGAGGAACAGACAGATCATGTGTTCGAATCCTCGAATCCACGAATCCTCACAGCATTTAGGCAGGTTCAGTGTCAGAAGGGTCCACAGGCATGCCCAGACAAACACACACAGATGCAGACAGGGAGGCTCAGTTGCAGACGGGCAGGCTCAGTGGTTGAGGGGACAGAGACGAGACGTTGTACCAGGATTTCAACAGGACTTTAAACTGGTGTCCTCCTTGGAGCCAAGCTCACAGGAATAAAACTGACCTTCTCCGCATTCTGAGCAAAAATCCTGACGGCTCCCCAGAGAAGGATAAGGACAGGATCAGAAGACAAGACAGACACGAAAACCCTCTCAATCTGCTGGCCACCAGGAACCAGGACATGAACCTTGGAACTAAACTAAAACTAACAAAACAGACCATGAAACACAAAACAATACGATAGCTCGGGCTGAACTCAATATAAAGGAACACATGCTCGTGGATGAGATGAGTGACAATTAGAAAATTGGGCAGAGTTACGCAGGTGAGTGAAATGAATAATTACGGTGAGCTATCAGGGAAGATCATGAGAGAAATACAGTGTTTTTTTTTCCACATTCAATGCCATTTGTCAACACAACGTCCAAAGTCTGACAATGAGAAAGTCTGGGACTAATCACATTTTGAACAAGGCCAGTTGAGTCTAAGATAGCATTAAATACTAAATCAAATAGGAACTCTGAAAACTCATATAAAAACAGGAAAACAAATGTTGACAAAAAAAGAGGTGTTTGAAATATGATGTTCTTGGTTTTTCTTCCTCTTTAATATATGTGCAGCCTTGAAAAAGGAAACTGTCACAGATTCAAAGGATATAACTTATGCTGTGGTTAACAAATCCAAAAAGAGGAATGGTAAGTTTTTTGTCTCTTTTGTTTTTTTT
>NW_015153826.1:0-816 GCF_000732505.1 Cyprinodon variegatus | reverse complement strand
CTTAGCACGGAGCAGCCGGCTTGCTTGGACTTGCAATGAATCATAGAGTTGATAAGTCAGACAGGCAGACGGAATGCTGAAGGGAGAGGGACTATGATTGGCCGGTATTAGGACAGCAGTACATTGTAGAAAACCACCAGGGAGACAGAGCATGGAGAGGTCATGGCTGGCCTGAACTAGTCTCTAGAGCACAGGTGTCAAACTGGTTCCAGAAAGGGCTATGAGGCTGCTCATTTTCTTTCGAGCCAAGTAGTAGCAAACCAGACTCCAGTCATCTCTTTAAGTGAGTTCAGCTTAATCCTGATGACTTGAAGAGATTAAATATCTCTCTGAACGTGATGAGGCAGACAGAAGACGTTTTATCATTGTCTCCCTTCTATCTCCTCTTTCTTTTTTTTTGCCTTTCCTGTTCTACTTTCTGCATGATTTATAATAAAGTTATATATATGCATAAATCAAGCGGAACACTATGGCGAAAGCCGTACTGCTTCATTTGTAAAAGTAAAATTTCTGGGGATCTTTTTGGCATTAAGACAATTATTCTTATTGCAACATTGTCAAACAGGACACTGAGAAAAAAAACTAAAACAAACTTTATTTCATTAAGAATAGAAACACTAATGTATCACTAATGTTCATGTGTTTCTTTTATATGCTCATTACATTTTTATTAACATATTATGACTAATAGTCATTAAATGGAATCCTCATGTCTCCTTGCTTCTAGCTCACTCAAAGACGACTAAGAATAAATTAGCTAAAGATTATTTATGTTTGATTGAGCAAATAATTTAATAAAACATTCTAAATTATGTT
>NW_015153825.1:4999-7802 GCF_000732505.1 Cyprinodon variegatus | reverse complement strand
TAAAATATTTTTCTGCCTGATCGCAAACTTTCGTCCTCACTTAACTCAAGCCAAGAGGAGCGAAGTAAGAACCCCTTAGCTGTAGTCATTGCTTAAATCCAGTATACCCCCACCAACACCACCACAACCTCCCTCTACTCCCTGCTCAACCATCCAACTTGAGGCGGTGCACTGGCCTTTAAAAAGGCAAACTTGTAATCTGATAATTAACAATCTGCTAAATTTTTCAAAAGGAAAACAGTCATGTGAAATGTCTGTCTCATGCCTTGTGAGTAGGATGACCTTTTGCTGGGGCTGATATGGCAGCTAGAGCAAGTCGACTCACTTAGAAGCTTTTAATTAGCCCTGCTTACGGCACTATACACTGCCAATGAACAGAGGAAGAAGGAAGAGATGGAAGTATCAGGGAAAGACAGCATTCTCTAAAGCTCTTTTTTCATACTTTTCTCTATCTAACTTGTAGTCTCTAGCAAAAGTATTCATACCATGAGCTTGACAAGTTTTTTTGTGCATTTCATAGTGTTCCTGTGGCAGTATACTTAGGTTATTGTCTTAGTTCAACACAGTCCTCCATTCCAAGTACAGTTTCTAGAACTACTGCTCTCTACAATTCAATTCAGTTTAGCCTTCTATGCATGTTGACATTAAAAACAATGTGGACAAAAACCCATGGTAGTCACAGAAATGACATGAAACTGACAATAGCAATAATAGATTGGAAAAATCTATCTACATGAACAAATAATGGTCAAAGATTGCTTTTTAACCATCTTTCAACAGAATTATTTAACAAAACAAACAGACTTAGACAGAAATAATATCACTAGAAATTACTGAATATAAAGTAATCTAAGGCACGTGTTAAATTACCATGTCCATTAACTAGCATCACAGGTGTCTACAATCTTATCAGGTGGCCCATATATAGGGCTAGTCAATGTGCTGTTTGGTGATATGTGTACCACGCTCAACATGGACTAGAGGTAGAAAAGAGTTGTCTCAGAAAATTTAAAGAAAATTTTTGACAAGCATGTTAAATAAAGCCTACTAAAAGCTATAAAACGAATGAATATAAGAGGTAGAGCGTAGCCGCCCGTGGCCTGGGCTGCCTGTCACAGCTCCAGTCTGGTGCGCGGATGACGTCATACACACCCTGCTTTGTTTTTAAAAAATATAAATATAAAAATATAACTGCGGATGTCTGGGGCACAGTGATTCGCCTACATGTTATGAATGCTGGCGTACCATAAGTGATAAATTATGAACAGTTTAGTTTTTGCCTTCAAGTCGTTGCCCATAGGAAGACGCTACTTGGATATAACCTAACCGAATATCTTCAGAACAGCTCCAAATGACACAAAACTCATATGGGTGAGTAGAAGATGATGCAATAATGTAAAATCAAGGGGCCAATGTAAAAAAAAACGGCGTTCCCCTTTAAGGGGAGATGACCAAGGAGGACGTCATTGCTGAAAACAAATAATAAAAAAGCCAGACTGAAATTTGCCAAACAATTTGTTTTTGGAAAGGCACAAGGCTTCTGGGAGAATGTCCTATGGACAGATGAGAAAAATTTTGTTTTTGCCAAGGCCCAAAAGCTCTTTCCACAGACAGAAAAATTAGGGATTGTTAGGAATCCAGTTTGAGTGGGTTGTGTTTTTTGTGTCTTTCTCTTCCTCCACCACCAGGTGGTGCCCTGTTCTCATTGGTCCTCTTGCACACCTGCGGCTGGTTGGCTCATCACTGAGGATTACTTAAGCTGTGGACTGTCACTACCTCGACGCCAGAGTGTTTGCCAGTTTTGGGTACTCTAGCCAAGCTGAGATTAGCTAAGTCTAACTGAGTCTTTGTTTCTCTGATTTCTAACTGTGTTTTTGTCTTTGCCTTTCGGAAGGAAGCCATCCTGCAAGCTGGGTGCTTTGGCCTTCTTCCCCTGGAAGGATTGTTTGAGTCTCACACTGAGCAGGGGATTAACCTCCAAAAGTTCCGTTCAAGACCTCCTGGATTCCAAGTGACAGTCCGCTCCATAGTGCCTCAGGAACCAACCAGATCAAAACCTGTCCGCCCTCCAACGAGTTCCTCCCTCTGGTAAAACCACACAAGACCGGATTCTAGGAAGAAGGCTTTCTCAACTAACGTGAGTCCCGTCTTCTCTGTTTCTCCAAAACCGTCGTTCAAAGTACCCACGGACCCTGAACTAACCTCTGATACTTCCCTTCCCACTTCCCGTTCCGGTTCACCTGAACCTTGAGTTTCCTGAATCCAACCCCGTTCATGGGAATCTTCACCGGCATATTTATTTTAACCTTTGTTCAACTTTTTTCTGCAATGATTGTGGGTAAGGAGCTATGAGCTCTTCTGCTTTTATAGTCAAAGTAAAAGCTGAGCCCATAAATATGTTTAGAACAGAAGGGAGATTAAGCACATACGTGCAGGACAAAAAAAACGTGTGTATGGAGTCCCTTTTTTCTCAATTAATTTCACCAAATTCAACTTTTTTGCTTTTCAAACAAATATCTTAAGTATGACATGCAGTTTGATTCAGTACTTTTTGGAAAATAACTGTTATTATTTTGGGACAAGTCTTGAACAGTCACACATTAAGAGATATTTTTTTTTTTTGCCATTTTCTTAAACAATATTTCTTTCCTGAAAATATTAGATTGAGTCAAAACAGAAAAATAACCTGAGTGAACATCAGTTTCTAAGTTTTGCAAGAGGTTTCAGAATAGATTTATGTCTGGACTTTCTCAGGGCATATGACCTAAACCAGTTCATTTCTGGCCTCACCATATGTTGAGGG
>NW_015153825.1:0-2944 GCF_000732505.1 Cyprinodon variegatus | reverse complement strand
GTTTTGCAAGAGGTTTCAGAATAGATTTATGTCTGGACTTTCTCAGGGCATATGACCTAAACCAGTTCATTTCTGGCCTCACCATATGTTGAGGGTTTTCTATAAGATAAGCTCACCACAGTTTTCTCGCTTTTTGCAGGCTATGGTATATTTTCTTCCACCTTGAGATATACTTGTCTCCACTCATTTTCTTATCAACTTTGGCCAGTTACTGTTTTCCTGCTAAAAAGGGAATGTCAAAGTCTGGATTTTGTCTATGAGTTAATAAGTGATTTTTATTTTCTGCAACACAAAGCCTTTTGCTTGTAGTCTAAACAGTTCTTCTATTTGTATTGTCTACACTCATAAGACCGTTTGTTTCTTTTTTTAATTACATAAGCATTTTCTTGCCATTATTCCTAAAAGGCAAAAATTGTAAAGTTGTCATGCCAACTATTGGCTGCTGCCATGGATATGGTGTCTTTATAAAGCATAAATCACAATTTTTCCCTGGTTTTTATAGCTGTTGTCCATGAAATTCCTTTAATTCTGTGGCTATAATGTAGCAGGTTGTGTGCATTGCTAGGCACTGATTAGAACAGAAGAGGGTTTGGTTAAAATAGGGAGCTCTTGCTCTCCTATCTGGACAATGCACCCCGTCTCTCTCCCTCTTACTGCTAGGATCTGTCAGTTGAGACCTCAAAGTGATTGTCTTAGGTCCTGAAGCAATCATTCATAGTGTAACTGGAGAAAGAAAAGAGAAGAATCTTCACTAAATTGTTACATATTCTCTCCAGTTTTCTCTGTGTCTTCATGCTCTTTGCATCTCTATGCCCAGGCTCACTTCCCTGGCTGTATGATAAACACAGATTTCAGCAGCACTGAAGGAACATATCAGCCCCTTGGCGTAATTCTGTGGCTTTACCCCGCACGTCACTGTTCCTCTGCTGTAAATAGAATAAAGCTTTCATGACATCAGAAATTGTTTCTTCTGTTTTTTCCTTAAAAAACTCTTCATTTTTTCAAATGAAATGCAGCAATAAGATAACGCTTGCCACATATTTAATATTTTACTCCATATACACTTTACATTAAACAGCTCATTAGTGTTTGCTTTGTGGTGATACAGTAGCCCTGGCCAGGATCATTTAACTTTTGTGCTTCAATGCTTTATTGCTTTATGGGACTCAATATGAAAAATGCATTATTTAGACAGCACACTGTCACAGTGTCGACCACAAACTAAAGCTTCTCCATGATTTATTGGTGAGGAAACAAAAATAATGTATTTCAGAAATCCGGAAACAAAATAGCCAGAGGAAAGTGATGTGAGTCTATTCAACAAAGTCAATAAAGGATCATTATTCCATCTCATTTCAAGCACACATAGACAAACTGCAAGCCAGATATTAGCACCGAGGTTCCATGAAGCCGCCAGAGCAATGCACTTACAGGGTTAATCACTGCATTTGTATGCAAATATGTATTTAAGTGTGTCTGCCCTTATGGGAGGGTTCTATGACGGAATGGGCTGAGGCAGTTGGTGACATTCAGTGGCAGTGTAACCTCTGTGGATAGGTTCGCTGATGCTATTTATGAATGTTAATTGCTTTTTGGCTGTAGCCACCTCCCCAGCCGCCACCTGTCCCCGAATGCTGAGCAACATGAGACTCTGTGGTCTTTAAGTCAAAGCTGTTGCTTAAAAGAGAAAATCTTTGTAGGAAAATGTTTTTTTCATCTACAAGTAACAGTTGAAGGTAAAGCTGCCTCAGATAAAAGAATTTGTTCTTGCAAAGTTGAAATAAAGGAGGTCTTCCCTTCTTTTCTTTTCCACCTGAGTGAAGTTGATATAGTGTAGAAGCTGCTGATCCAGTTGAGCTGAGAGCTAATCGTTCTGAAAAGGTAATTAACTGTAATGCAATCCCACATTAAAGAGATTGTACCTCACTGGGACACAGAGCCTTTCTGAAGTATTCATACCATTGGCATTTTCTCTCCCCAATTTATCTCTTTTACACTGAAATCCAATTATTAGAATTTGGGATGATAGACAAACACAAATATTGACATAATCATAAAGCTTCCCTGAGATGATTTCTGACAGTTTGCTCAGAAATTCATTGGTTATGCAAACCGATTGTTTTAGCAGCTGTCCGAGTGGCTAGTCTTAGACAATCTATGAGGTGACTATGATGAATATTGAGGTCCTGGGCTGGTGTGGTTACAAGTGGTCTGTGGATGTGAGGCTGGTTTGATGTACTGCCAAATTCTCTGAAGCACCTTCGGAGATGTCTCACGGTAGAGAAATGTACATTCAATACACGAGCATGAACAGCAGCTGTGGTTGAGATTCCTGCTGTCAGGATGTCAATTGTATTCTCCCTCAAATCATGCGACATGTAATTTGTGGCATTCTGCTGTTTGATAAAACTGCACCTTTCAGAGTGGCGTTTTATGGTAGGTAGGCTAAGGCCCACCTGTGCGCTCATCAAGGTGTCTAATCAGCACATTGTTATAGTCTGGCACACCTGTGAGCTGGGATGGATTATCACAGCAAAAGAGATAGTCCTTACTATCACAGATGTAGACTGCTTTCTGAACAATATTTGAGGGAAATGGTTGCCATGTGGGAAAAGTTTTTGATCTTTGAGTCCCATCCATCCATCCTCTCCCGTTTAATCCTTGACAGGGTCACAGTGGGACCGGTGCCTATGTCCAGCAATCTATGGGCAATAGTTAGTGTAGACCATGGACAGGTCTGCAGTCTGTTGCAGATCTTAAAGAAAAGAGGAAGCAAAACCAAAAGTGTTGCATTTATATTTTTGTTCAATTCAATTCAGTTTATTTATATAGCGCCAAATTCACAACACATGTCATCCAAGGCACTTTACAGTTCAACCAGATCATACAGTCAAATTGATACAAAGTTTTCTATCTAAGGAAAACCAGTTGATTGCATTGACTC
>NW_015153824.1:6640-7807 GCF_000732505.1 Cyprinodon variegatus | reverse complement strand
AGAGTTCCTTTAAATCAAGACTAAAAACACATTTGTTTAGGCTTGCCGTCGACTGTTCTAGTTAAACAGTTCTTTAATCCAGCTGTTTTTAATTTTCTTTTTTTGTTTCTGCATTTTTTATTTTATTTTATTTGTTTTTTATTTTTTCCTACTTGCTTTGATTCTGTTTTATCTTCCTGTATTTTAATCATGTAAAGCACTTTGTATTGTCTTTGTACTGAATTGTGCTATACAAATAAATTTGCCTTGCCTTGCCTTGCCTTCAAACATGGACCTGAACAGAGCCGCTCCTTGTGGAATTCAGACCTGGAGGAGTTGCCCCCCCTCCCATCAGCCCGCCGGAGAAAGGCAGCCTGCTTCAAGCATCAATCTCCCCCCACCCCCCAATGAACACACACCGACACAGCAACCGGATGGAAATGATGAGTTAAAATATGGGGAAAACAAGACAAAAGGATTTTCATCTGCTCTGAACCCCTGACCCTAATAATTCACCTGAGCTGTAACCTGCTCCCCAATGTGTGTGTGTGTAAGAACTATGAGGACAGAGACACTGGGGGCTTTTTTTCTGTGGGGAAACAAGGTGGAGGTGCACCAAAAATAAGGCTTTCCTTGTCTCCGGTGCTAAATTCATTTTTAGTTATTGAATTATTTGTTTTTGTGTGAGAAGTGGCTAACCTTTTTGGACTGAGGTGGGGGGGCTCCAGGACTCAAACCGCCTGTTGGCAGCAGTCAGTAAAGGGTAAAGTGACCAACCATATATTTTATTTTATTTGCCATTTCCATAGACTTCCAGCTATGCAAGAAAAGCTTGATAACTTTCTCATTTAGATTCCTTTCTGTATCTTGCAATGTAGAAAATGCTTGTTGACAGACTGACTTTCTTGACACGACTTTTATCTGTAAGAAAATGTCTGATGAGGGTGATAATGTACGGCCTGGTTGGCTTTCACTAAACGATGATTGTTTTAGTCAGTATAATCATTTCTGATCAAATTAGAACCAGCCTTAAATATCTAATCCAAAAATTATCTTTTAAAAGAAAAAAACTCAGCAGCAACTACCTTTACCTATGTCGGCTTCAGGACTGGAAACAAAAACGTTTCTTATCAGGCCTGTGGTTGTTTAAAAGGTAAATGGCATGTACTTAAATAGCGCCTTTATTCA
>NW_015153824.1:0-1006 GCF_000732505.1 Cyprinodon variegatus | reverse complement strand
AAAAGGGCCTGACACACACATCAATGAAGGTTTGCATGCAATAATTACGTTTAATCATTTATGTTATGGCCATTTGTTTGTGTTTTGTTTGTCTTATCTGTTTGTCTCATATGTTCTCTGTAGTTGTGGATCCACTCTAACTATTGTCCATTTTTGAAATGATAATTTAGTCATTTTTTGTCTTGGGAAAATATAAATGATTGAATAATTAGGATTAAACTGTAAAATAAGGAAAGTTTCTAGTTTCCGTGGCTCATTCTTTTTTGTTTTCAAAACAAAGCAGGAGTTAAAGATGGTAAACTTAATGCACAGCTGTTTAAATTGGTAATATAGGAGATTGATATAAGGTTCAAATATCACAACAAATTAAATCAAATGAACAGATTTAGTTTGTTTAACAATAATTGGGCATTTCTTCAAATAAGCAAGAAACTGTCATTATTTAAAAGCTAAATACTAAAGTTTAATTTGTTAACCTTAATTCTTTAAGATTTAGATTAAACTTTAAAGGTAAATACATCTATATGTGTAGAGCAAAATAATTAGTATAAAAATAAATTAGGCTGATTGAATTTACTTTTAAATTATTTGCAATTCATTAATAAGTAAATATATCTTAAGCTGATCTGGAACTTTTTTACTTTCTTTAGATATATTCACAATTTTTGATTTTTAGTTTTTAGCTTTCTTTACATATATTCATAATTTTAGTTTCTTAGTTTTCAGTTTTTTTATATTCATAAATTTTCCTTTTTTTATATCCATTACACAAGGATAATATCCTTTTATAATCGAAAGGGTGGAGTGAAATTTTTATCTTTCTTCTATTATATATTAATTTATCCTATTTACTCACTATAAAAGTTTTCAGTCAGTCTGTTTCACTTTCAAGGCCACACCATTCTCTGCAGGAGTTATTGAATGATAATTATAAAATTATTGTGTGGGCATATGAAACATTTAAGAAAAATTATGCTACATTTCTGTCCTGTGATTCAATCAGGAG
>NW_015153823.1:5577-7807 GCF_000732505.1 Cyprinodon variegatus | reverse complement strand
GCAGCCAGGACCAAGACCAGCACTGCCAGGACCAAGACCGGCGCAGCTAGGACCAAGACTGGCGCAGCTAGGACCAAGACTGGCGCAGCTAGGACCAAGACTGGCGCAGCCAGGACCAAGACCGGCGCAGCTAGGACCAAGACCGGCGCGGCCAGGACCAAGACCGGCGCGGCCAGGACCAAGACCGGCGCAGCCAGGACCAAGACCGGCGCAGCTCGGACCAAGACCGGCACAGCTAGGACCAAGACTGGCGCAGCTAGGACCAAGACCAGCGCGGCCAGGACCAAGACCAGCACTGCCAGGAGCAAGACCGGCACTGCCAGGACCAAGACTGGCGCTGCCAGGACCAAGACCAGCACTGCCAGGACCAAGACCGGCGCAGCTAGGACCAAGACCGGTGCGGCCAGGACCAAGACCGGCAGTGCCAGGACCAAGACCGGCACAGCCAGGACCCAGACTGGCACAGCCAGGACCAAGACTGGCGCTGTCAGTATCCACACCTGCAAAGTCAGGACCAAGGCCATCGCTGTCAGGACCAAGACCAGCCTCACCAGGACCCATACCGGCACCGCCGGGACCTAGACCAACGCTGTCAGGACCCTTTGTTGCAGAGCTGCAAACTAGGTTGTCCTGCACTGTCAGGATCGGAAGTTTATTCCGGAAGTTGCAGATGAAATCCAATCCAAATACAGAGACTTATTTCTATGTAGCACATATCTATTATTCCAGATAGGAGTTTGTTGGGGTGTAAAATTGTGCATGTACAGAAGTTTCCAGCATTACGACACTTGTTTGTGAAAGGAAGCTAGCTTCAGGGAGAGTTTATTAACGCTAGCTTTAACTTTATTAAGGCTTCCACTCAACTTTGCTTTTACTTTGAAAGGCTTCGAGTAAACTTCCATACATGTTGCATAAATGCTAAAAAAAATACTCTAAAAAGTCTTTTTAAGTTGAGTAGTTTTAAAAAAAAAATTTTAAAGGCTTTTTTAAAAATTATTTCCTTTTTGAAAAGTGTTCTTTGCTTTCCAGAATATTGGAACAAAATTCTCTCCATATAGTGGATCTAGTGGATTGTAGCTTAAATTTGCAGACATAAAAAAAGACTTAAAAACCAGGCTGACTTTTTTAATGTTGGTTATTTTCTTATTTTCTACGAATTTAATCAAAAATAGACATTTAGAAGCACATGTCTATGAAAAAGTTGCAATAAGAAGAGGTTGGTGTTGAAGGTAAGCACATCTTTGTTATTAAAGTTCATTGATTGGTCAGAAATCCGTGGTTAGAGTTTCCTTGGTTGGATTGTAGAGGATTCGTTTTATCAGAGCTGAATTAAAAAAATTAACAAAATAATTATCCCATTTATAGTTTGAATTGAATATAACCTGATGGAATAAAGATGGCTGCCTGAGGAACCAGTCAGACTAAAACAGGCTCCAGTATTTGTGATTCTCTCTCAGCTGTTTACCTAAAAAATCCCGACGCAGTATTTTCATCTTGCTGTTTAATTAGCGCCTGTCTGCAAAGCGGCACAGCTTGTTTGGAATGTCATAAACACTTTCTCAAACCCGGACGAAGAGGAGAGTTATCGAACATGAAACCTTTCTGCTGGGTTCCCTACAGGCCCGCCCCCTCCCTTTTCACAGCATTTATTTATTCACAACCTGAGGTAATGCTGTGGGGGGAGCAGACGGGTTTATAGCAAAACCATCTGCAGACGTCCACGTTTGTCTTTCTGCAGACTGGCCCAGCGAAGCCTGTTGTGGTTAGAGATCATGACTAAGCTCACACTGGCCGTGCTACATTACTCCGTCTGCTCCGCACTCAGGGACGTAATGGAAAAATCTGAGTCACCCTCGTCTGGACAGGAACCGGCTGAGTGGACGCGTCTGTTTAATGGCAGAGCGTTGGTACTCCATTCAGAAATGCAACATCTCCACCAGGCAGGAGGGGTTAGACGGTGAGGTGAGACGTGACGCAGTGGAGAGCAGAGGTGAAACGGAGCCTGATGGCTGCACCATGTGTTGGCCTCATCGTTACAGGAAACTAAACAGTCTGGTTTTGTGGTTCTGACCCATAAGGACGACTTTATTGTGCAACTCTGAAACATTTCATCCAAAGTACTCAGAAAGCAGGAAGCAACATTCAGTAGCAGCCATTCAGGATGGCCCTTCCCAGTCAAACGGCAGCTGAATGGAAGCCCACGTCCCTCAAACTCCCATCGAAATCCCCT
>NW_015153823.1:0-1460 GCF_000732505.1 Cyprinodon variegatus | reverse complement strand
TGGAGAACATCGGAGAACCACCAGCTTCATGAAGACCAAGGAACCCAGAACATCCCGGTTCGGGTTCTGGAACAATCTCCTGAACTTTGCCTTGTTCAGTCCAACACATGCAGAAAGAACTGACACCCTGCAGTCCTACCAAAACTTGGAAACCACCTGGACTGACAGGCTGGACGCAGTGAACCAGGGTAACTCTGGAGGAGCTGCAGAGAACCACAGCTCAGGTGGGGCAGTCTATGCTACAGAGAGCTGTTGGTCTCACCTAACAGCTCTGGCCTTTCAGGAGGAGAATGAATGGGGAGCGCTGATCTAGTGCAGGCGTCCCCAGAGTCGGTCCTGGGGGGCCGCTGTCCTGCAGGTTTTATAGGTTTCCCTGCTTCAGCACAGCTGATTATGATGATTGAAGTTCAGCAAAAGCCTGTTAATCAGCTTCAATTACAATTACAGGACCGACTTTGGGGATTCCTGGCATGGTGGTCAGAGCAGCACTCTGTGCTCTGAGAAGGTTACAGTACCCGGTTCAGTCCCCACAATCTGCCACTCTGGGTCCCTGAGCAAGACCCTTAACCCCACACTGCTCCCCGGGCGCCGCACAATGGCAGCCCACTGCTCCCCAAGGGGATGGGTTAAATGCACAGAGGGAATTTCTCCAGTTTGAGATCGATAAAGTTCAATTTCTTTCTTTCTTTTCCGAATGTTACAAGCAGAGGTGTCAAAGTACAAAGTACTGGTTACATTAAATAAAATGTTGACTATCTAAACTTTACTGCAGTAATTATTTTTTGAGACAACTTTTTATTTTCTACTCCTTTCATTTTAATAATAGTTTAATTTATTTTAAGCTCGGTATTTAAACAATAAATAAAAAATACCATCAAAATAATTAGTTTCATCCAGACGATTGATTTCTTTGTGGTTGGACTCGGTGCTGCCCCAACTTGTTGCTCACCACATACCAAAATAAATAGTTTTTCAAGATGATGCAAAGTTAAATGTTACTCTGTTACCATTAGTTATTAGAAAGAAAATGAAGTCTAAGGAAGTTATCATCCAGAATTGTAGAAAAATGGTTCTTTAATAGAGTAGAGCAGTAAAGCAGTTACAGTTTCTCCTGCATTACTTTTATTTTTATACTTTAAATAGTTTTAGAAATGGTACTTTTACACTTTTACTGGAGTAAAAAACTTAACTTCTATAAAAGGCTTTTTAAACAGCAGGATTTATCCTGCAGGAATAAACATGAATAATTTGACACCTCTGGTTACAAGAAGTCCTGGTTCCAGTTCCTCAGAGGTAAAGACATCAGATCTGAACTTCACAGTTCATCTACCTCAACAGTGAAACATGGTGGTGGCAGCATCATGCTGCTCTTCAATTCAATTCTATTCAGTTTATTTCTATAGCTCCAATTCACATCATGTCAGATTGATTCAAAGTTTTCTATCTAAGGAAAACCAGCT
>NW_015153822.1:4465-7820 GCF_000732505.1 Cyprinodon variegatus | reverse complement strand
AATTGCTTTATTATAATTATGCAGGTAGTTTTACAGTTTATATGGACACTGCAATGTAAATAGAACAGAACAAGAAAAACAGAAGAAGAAAAAGAAAAAAAAGAGAAAAGATGAAAGAGGAGATAGAAAGGAGACAACGACAAAACATTTTAAGTGTGCTTCATCACCTGCAACGAGATGTAAAAAGAACAGCACAACCGAAAGACATGGTACGAGACATACAATAAAGCAACACCTTGAAACTATCGCTGAAGCAGAATTATTTAGTCTGACATATACTCTGTTACCTGATGACCCCATTTCAACCCACCTCCAGGCCCTCCTCCGCCATTGTAGCTTCATCAGAGGTTTCCTCCCAATGGGGAGTTTGCTTGCTCATCATGGACAGGTTCTCTCAATCTGTGTTATCCATAATGGACTTCCATGTTCTAGGTCCATCTTCATCTATCTCCACTCCTCCATCCACCAGTTTCCGGCCGGGGGTGGGGGGTGCGGTGTGGGGGTGGGGGGGTGGGGGGGGGGGGGGGGGGTGGTGTGGGGGTGGGGGGGTGGGGGGGGGGGGGGGGGGTGGTGTGGGGGTGGGGGGGTGGGGGGGGGGGGGGGGGGTGGTGTGGGGGTGGGGGGGTGGGGGGGGGGGGGGGGGGTGGTGTGGGGGTGGGGGGGTGGGGGGGGGGGGGGGGGGTGGTGTGGGGGTGGGGGGGTGGGGGGGGGGGGGGGGGGTGGTGTGGGGGTGGGGGGGTGGGGGGGGGGGGGGGGGGTGGTGTGGGGGTGGGGGGGTGGGGGGGGGGGGGGGGGGTGGTGTGGGGGTGGGGGGGTGGGGGGGGGGGGGGGGGGTGGTGTGGGGGTGGGGGGGTGGGGGGGGGGGGGGGGGGTGGTGTGGGGGTGGGGGGGTGGGGGGGGGGGGGGGGGGTGGTGTGGGGGTGGGGGGGTGGGGGGGGGGGGGGGGGGTGGTGTGGGGGTGGGGGGGTGGGGGGGGGGGGGGGGGGTGGTGTGGGGGTGGGGGGGTGGGGGGGGGGGGGGGGGGTGGTGTGGGGGTGGGGGGGTGGGGGGGGGGGGGGGGGGTGGTGTGGGGGTGGGGGGGTGGGGGGGGGGGGGGGGGGTGGTGTGGGGGTGGGGGGGTGGGGGGGGGGGGGGGGGGTGGTGTGGGGGTGGGGGGGTGGGGGGGGGGGGGGGGGGTGGTGTGGGGGTGGGGGGGTGGGGGGGGGGGGGGGGGGTGGTGTGGGGGTGGGGGGGTGGGGGGGGGGGGGGGGGGTGGTGTGGGGGTGGGGGGGTGGGGGGGGGGGGGGGGGGTGGTGTGGGGGTGGGGGGGTGGGGGGGGGGGGGGGGGGTGGTGTGGGGGTGGGGGGGTGGGGGGGGGGGGGGGGGGTGGTGTGGGGGTGGGGGGGTGGGGGGGGGGGGGGGGGGTGGTGTGGGGGTGGGGGGGTGGGGGGGGGGGGGGGGGGTGGTGTGGGGGTGGGGGGGTGGGGGGGGGGGGGGGGGGTGGTGTGGGGGTGGGGGGGTGGGGGGGGGGGGGGGGGGTGGTGTGGGGGTGGGGGGGTGGGGGGGGGGGGGGGGGGTGGTGTGGGGGTGGGGGGGTGGGGGGGGGGGGGGGGGGTGGTGTGGGGGTGGGGGGGTGGGGGGGGGGGGGGGGGGTGGTGTGGGGGTGGGGGGGTGGGGGGGGGGGGGGGGGGTGGTGTGGGGGTGGGGGGGTGGGGGGGGGGGGGGGGGGTGGTGTGGGGGTGGGGGGGTGGGGGGGGGGGGGGGGGGTGGTGTGGGGGTGGGGGGGTGGGGGGGGGGGGGGGGGGTGGTGTGGGGGTGGGGGGGTGGGGGGGGGGGGGGGGGGTGGTGTGGGGGTGGGGGGGTGGGGGGGGGGGGGGGGGGTGGTGTGGGGGTGGGGGGGTGGGGGGGGGGGGGGGGGGTGGTGTGGGGGTGGGGGGGTGGGGGGGGGGGGGGGGGGTGGTGTGGGGGTGGGGGGGTGGGGGGGGGGGGGGGGGGTGGTGTGGGGGTGGGGGGGTGGGGGGGGGGGGGGGGGGTGGTGTGGGGGTGGGGGGGTGGGGGGGGGGGGGGGGGGTGGTGTGGGGGTGGGGGGGTGGGGGGGGGGGGGGGGGGTGGTGTGGGGGTGGGGGGGTGGGGGGGGGGGGGGGGGGTGGTGTGGGGGTGGGGGGGTGGGGGGGGGGGGGGGGGGTGGTGTGGGGGTGGGGGGGTGGGGGGGGGGGGGGGGGGTGGTGTGGGGGTGGGGGGGTGGGGGGGGGGGGGGGGGGTGGTGTGGGGGTGGGGGGGTGGGGGGGGGGGGGGGGGGTGGTGTGGGGGTGGGGGGGTGGGGGGGGGGGGGGGGGGTGGTGTGGGGGTGGGGGGGTGGGGGGGGGGGGGGGGGGTGGTGTGGGGGTGGGGGGGTGGGGGGGGGGGGGGGGGGTGGTGTGGGGGTGGGGGGGTGGGGGGGGGGGGGGGGGGTGGTGTGGGGGTGGGGGGGTGGGGGGGGGGGGGGGGGGTGGTGTGGGGGTGGGGGGGTGGGGGGGGGGGGGGGGGGTGGTGTGGGGGTGGGGGGGTGGGGGGGGGGGGGGGGGGTGGTGTGGGGGTGGGGGGGTGGAGAAACAGCCCTATTCTTTACTCTGTTCATGCATATCAATCAAAATTTAGTTCTATTCACCATAGATAGACTAAGTAAATGTATCGATACGTTTCTTCTAATTGATTTTTCTCTCTGTGTGAGTTTTTCAGATTGAAATATAGCAGGGACCCATATTTGCAGGTCTAAGGAGTAATCTAGAGCTTGCGTAACTAGCCAGCTGCAAAATAAGAAAGGCAACAAAAACAAAACAAAAAAACTCCAAACTTTGTTTTCAATGAAAAAAGAAGTAAAAATGTTTCTTTTACTTTGAAGCACAAGAAGCAATAGATATTTATGCTGTACAGGACTAAAACAAGACATAACTAAATAAACAAATGAAAACCAGTTATGCAGAAAGTTGAGGTGGTTATACATTAAAAGGAATAAACAAAAGAACTTGCCATAAATAAAAACATGTAAATGCAAAAATCATAACAAAACACCTTAACTGCAACAGTTTGAAAGTCCTTTTAATCATTGACCCTTTGCATTATCATAGTTTGTAGTTTATGTATGTTTATCTATTCTTTTATGTTTATTTACCTCAGTTCTATTTATTTAGTAGTAAGAAAACATTGTTGATTCAAAAGAGGAATTGATTTTTTGGTTATTTGTTTATGTTAGTCTTGATTATCTTTCAAAATTACATTTGATTTACTGTTAAATCATAATTTTGTTAATTTTCCCCCCTAATACTTTTTAGTCTTATTTTAAGTGCACATTTTAATACAATGCACCAGAATTTAAGTATTTCTCTTGATTGCTTTG
>NW_015153822.1:0-1063 GCF_000732505.1 Cyprinodon variegatus | reverse complement strand
GGGATATTTTAACTAAACAAAATCATATATTTAGAGTGTTTTAAATAGTCAGTTAACCATTTTATATTAACCGACAAAAGTGTTAATTTAGGTAAAGTTGTTTACGTAATCAAAGCATTGTGTTTCATTTCATTTTACTACAGCCTTAAGCC
The DNA here is from genome assembly GCF_000732505.1 of Cyprinodon variegatus. Lineage (NCBI taxonomy): Eukaryota > Metazoa > Chordata > Actinopteri > Cyprinodontiformes > Cyprinodontidae > Cyprinodon > Cyprinodon variegatus. The sequence goes on along the minus strand of NW_015153822.1, from coordinate 911 downwards.
GGCATACACTGTGCGATATTTTCAATCATTGCACACAGCTACAGCTCTCAGCTGTGAGTTCACAGCTCATGATGTATGTTCTCACATTGTGTGGCCTGACGCTCTGATGCGATGTACCTGCTCACACTGCACTTCCAAAAACCACGTCGGAAAGAGGAATAGGAAACTCATTAGAGTGAAACGCACTGTCTTGGCAATTTGTACAATTTGTGTGCTGAAAGCCCTAAAAACCAAAGGGGATGACATATTTGGACCAAGACATTTCTGAGCAAACGTGGCTACTATGGTCTGTCAATTTTACAGAAAGAACTCCATTTCACTTGCACCCCCGCCATGCTTCTGTGTTTTTATCTGAGATGAAGAAGAAGAATCCTTGTTTGCGCATGCCCACTGAGCGGTTTGCCCACGAGCACCTTACCACAGCCGACTGAATTTCAAATAGGTTTGATTCTCTCCCGACTTTACGATTTATTATCTGGATGTGGTCATGGTTGCTTGTTGCCCCTCGTTATCCCATGTACACTACACGGTGCACAACTCACGATCAGGCTGAAAGTCGGCCAAATCATACAGTGTGTGACTGGATTAACCCTTCATTTTACTGCAGGTAATCAGGTCAGTGACCAATCCCTTCTTTGGCATGACTATAGCTGTGAGATCCCTCCACCCAACCTGAAAATATTCCTGTGTTCCATTAACCAAGAAGTAGGAGTATCTGTGAGGGGTTAGCGTTTCAGTCTCCCACTGGTGGCTGTCCACTGTTCTGTTTGGGACTATGTGCATATAAACTGTTTAAACAGTAAAAAGGACCTTTCAAACCTTTTGAATGTGAAATTTCAGGCATGCTTATGTTGTCCAGACTTTTCGAGTCATAATTCGGACTTTTCGGAAAGTTACATTTTAAATTTATT
>NW_015153821.1:6601-7821 GCF_000732505.1 Cyprinodon variegatus | reverse complement strand
CACCCATAGGACTCAAAATCAGGTGCAAATGAACCACTTTTTGGAAAAGATATCTTGTGTTGAATTACATAGGCTACGTTCACACTGCAGGCCTTGATGCTCAATTCCGATTTTTTTTGTGAAATCCGATTTTTTTCAACAATGCCATTCACATTTCCAAATATATGCAACTTGTATGTGATCTCCTGTGTGAACTGCAGTCATACAACTCAAGTGTCCCACATGCGCAGCAGAGGACGCAATGACATCACATGCCAGCATGCTCTGTGTTTACGGAAGTAAACATGGATGGTAGTGCCGGAGCGCATCTAGCGATCTTCCCCAACCATAAAAACACAATCTTTTCACATGGTTAGACATAAATACTGCCCTCCGCATCATTTTCCACCATGGTTGTTTTCTTGCCTTCTTCATAGCAAGACCCAGAATAGTGACCTTTGTTGGTTACTAATGATGTCAGGTCAGATGAATGCGACATGGCCGTTCAGACACAGGTTGCATTTGAAAACATTAGATTCGTATCAGATTCAGGACCACATAGCCAAGTGGTCTGGGTCGCATTGGAAAAAATCGGATCTGTGTTGTTCCGACAGCCATGAAAAGATCAGATCCGGGTCGCATGTAGGCCAAAAAATCGGATTTGGGTCACTTCAGGCTGCAGTGTGAAAGTAGCCTTTGTTTCATAAATACAATGCTCTGAACTTTTTGAATCCTGTGCCTAAAAACTAAGGTAAGTATGAATACGATCTACAACTAGTACTATAACTAAGAAGATGAATTAAAACTAAAAAAAAAGTATTAGTAAAATAAATTAATCCTAAAAGATAAATAAACAAAAAAAATAAAATCAAATAAATATAATCACACTAGAAAGCAAACTATCTTGGAACAAAGCAAACGTTAAAGAAGGTGCTCTGCTCAGATGTGGACAAAAATAGTTTTTTTCTCCTACTTGCAAAAATGTTATTTGTGGCAAAACACCCTAGAAAACACAAAAAAAACAAAATGGTCATGGCAGTGTTATACTATAGGGAAGTTTTCTATTAAAATAACTGGACTAACATATATATATATATATATATATATATATATATATATATATATATTCAAAAAGAGTGTATTTCATATATGATTAGAAGAGTTCAAAGCTGAAAATAAGTTGTAGTTGGTGTTTTTTATCCTGTGGTAAAGAATATAGAATTTTAACTTTTCTTTCCTTC
>NW_015153821.1:0-2324 GCF_000732505.1 Cyprinodon variegatus | reverse complement strand
TTTGGATAGGAAAATCATAAATACTATTCCCTATACTTCACAAGCACGCACTGTTTTGTGTTCACCTATCCATCAAAATCATGAGTTAATAAATCAAATTTTTTTACATATAAAGAATATGGAAAAGTTGAAGGGGAATTAATAATTTTCAACATGGCTGTAAATAAAACTTCAAAAAGAGATTTACGTTTTTTACAGTCACCTTTAAATCAATAATCAATTTTTTATTTGTGAAATACATTACCATGTCAACAACTATATTGTGAGGTGGAGGACACTTAGATATTCAGTCTCATGACATAGAAAAACAATCTAAGTTAACACACTGATTTTTTTCCTTTTTTAAATGTATATTAATAAGAAAACAACTCATGAGGCTTTTTCCTTCCATGCTCACCCAAGATACGCAAAGCAGGGAATCCCATGCAGCAGAAATGTTAGTTATTAAAGTCATAAATAATAATCAACAACGTAAAAGTTGGAATAGTGTTTTTTGTTTTGTTTCTCTTCCTGCAGAGTGTAACTGCAACCAGCTAGGCTCCGTGCATGACCGCTGTAACGGCACAGGCTTTTGCCAGTGTAAAGATGGAGCCACAGGGGCCAAATGTGACGACTGCCTGCCAGGATACTACTGGAAACAAGGCTGTTACTGTGAGTACAAGCAGGACGAAGGATGTTGCAGCCTTTCCAGGACATTTTCGACTGCACCGGCCACTTAACTCATGGCCGCTCCCAATGTTTTCTTCATACACAGGGGAATAGATCATGTAGCTCATTAGAGGCATCAGCTGCTCTTTAAATTGATGACCCTGTCACACCTTAACCCCATTACAGAGAATCGCCTTCCTCTCTCATATACCATCTAGTCAGGTGCTTCAGTCTTACATATATTCTAAAAAGCTGACATTAATACAGTTTGGTTTGTATTTGTTTGTGGGGAACAAAGATCAAGAACAGTGTAATTAGAAATGTGCAGTTTTTTTAGGGATTGATGTCAAACAGCTCATCAATCCATCATCCATTATATAGTTTATGTTGTAAATGAAATAAATTACATTTCAACCTGGAAGGAAGCACACAGAGAAAAGCTGCAATTAAAAAGTTTTTCTAAAATAAAGGAAATAAGTTCTTTGGCGCTTAGGCCCAGGCAGAAAACTTTGAAGCTGTGAATCAACATTCGCTTGGATGAGTAACCTAGAACAGGATTAGAGTAGTCTTTCCCCTGAGAATAGTCTGAGAGTGAGGGATGAGATGAGGTGGAGGTGGGTGAAAGTTTGCTTGCCTGTGGGAGAGAGAAGCTAGGGCGGGAGCTTAATGAAGAAGATCTTGCAAGATGATTGGCTTCAAAGGAGGTGTTGTCCTGATGCTGATTGGCTGAAGTTAAATAAGGAAAATAGCAGGTGGTTCAGGTGAAACTGATAAGAGTCTTCCGGATTGAATTTTCACTTAAGCTTCATTTCTGGCCATGGAAACATGACTGTTGACAAAAAGAAGAGTTTTTATGTATCCAATTAATTCTTTTTAATATCACTTTAATGATACTCCAAGTTCCATAGATCATATTTTAGCAAGTTCCACACATGCACTTTTTATATATTTTGCTGGATGTTACAAAGGGTTTTTTGCTCAACACCGGGAAAGTGCAATCTTAAGAAAAACTGGAAAAGGACTGCAAAAAAAAAAAAAACATGAACAACCAGGTGTTACTTTTTTTTGTCCCCAAGGAAAAAACTAGAGCATTTATCTTGTCCCTCTTCCTTCCCCCCACTATCCTTCCTGCTTTGTTCTCTCCGCTCTGAACTCTGCTCTCCCCGCTCTGTATCTTGTTTCCCATCTAACTGACCCTCTTTCCCTTCATCTTTCCCTCCCTCTCTTCACCTCTGCTCACAGCTAACGTTTGTGATGAGGAGATGCTCCTTTGCCAGAACGGGGGAACGTGCTACATGAACCAGAAGTGCATCTGCCCTCCAGAGTTTAAAGGGGTATTGTGCCAACAGACCCGCTGCGAAGCGGGCAAGGACTGCAACCTTGCCACTTCGCCGCACCTCTCCACGGCCGCCCTTCTGCTCTGCACTCTAAGCTACCTGCTGGCCACGTTATCACACCACTGAGCCACGAAAAAGCCGCCCCCCCCCTCCTGTCCACCTTTAAGACACTGGAAGAGTGCGTATATAAGTGTGTATAAACACACTAAAAGGGGAACGGGGGGAGACGACAAAGAACATGAGGGGAGAGCCTGTCGAGTCATGGACCCCCGCAACAGCACTCCAACAAGCACACACTCTCACCAAACACTACCTAAGCCCCGGCAAGCTCACACCTAT
>NW_015153820.1:3668-7824 GCF_000732505.1 Cyprinodon variegatus | reverse complement strand
CTGGATGTTTTCTTTGGAAGAAAAAGATTCTGTCCTGCAGGCCTGAACTTTAGTCCAGACTCATGGAGAACCTGTAGAACCCAACCAGGACAGAGTCCAGCAGCTCCTGGATTCAGTGAAGTTATATTCAAAAAGAATTATTTATCCCAAAAGAAAAATGTGGTATTCTGTCCAATAAGACAAAAACACAGATATTACACTTGGGGGGATGCAGTGGACACAAAGGATCAAATTGGGTTAGAGGAAGAAAAATGGTATTTCACACTTTATCTTTAGCAGTATACAGTCTGAGATTGCAAGAAATAGAAAAACTCCAATTGTCCTTTTTTTTTTTCTTGTAGTGGTGGGCTCAGACCAAACTCATTCTGGTTATAAGAGCATCTAATTGACATGCAAAGTCTATGGTTGACGGCATCAAGCAGTGTTGAGAAGTCTAATGGCCCAACTAAGCATCTAAATCAGGACATCAAAGAGTTGTTTTTTTTATGTATGAGGAAAATAGCATGAGGTCCGATTATCATTATTCCAGTTAAAAACTGTAGCAAAACTCTTTATAAAACTCTTTTATAAAAAACTACATTACCTAAACATTTCAAAACCTGAAAAATATTTTATTTTATACTCTGGTAGTTGCAGAGACCAGACCCTCCTCCTCATCATCACCCCCAGCTTTACAGGACCAGGCTGGAGACGGACTGAAGGTCCAGCTGCATCTTTGGTGTCTTTCCCATTAGACAACCAAACAGCCCAGTAACCATCCTGAGGTCTCAGTGGGACGTCTTCCTGTTGATGGACTCTCTAGACTCTCCTCATTCCCTGTCAGTCTTTCCTTTAACTTTAAACCTCAAATCTGCCGAAAACAGAAAGTCTCTCTGGGTTTTCTGGAAGGTTCTTCCTCACATCTATATCTTCCAGCTGTTCTCCATCATCAGAGAGGAGGTCAGGATCAGGATCCAGACTCACATCCACTGCAGTTTGCTGGACCTTCTTCAGCTCAGCTTCTCCTGCTTTGGCAGCTTGTTGCTATTAGCTGTCGATAGCTTCCTGCTGGGGTTAGAGAGGAGCTGCTGTGTTTTACAGCAGGAAGAAGAAGGCTGATCGAGTTTTTACAGCCTGCAGAACAAGGAGCAGAGCTGGAAATTAACCTTTTTCTCCTCTTTTACAACCAAGAGTTAAATATTTACTGAGTTTATTTTCCTAAGCTCTTCTTTCCAGATCAAAGCTTGAAACCCTTGACCTTTGATCGTGCTTTATATGTGATAGCACATCATGCAAATCCTTTAGTTTTTTTATAGAGTTATTTGGGAAAAATATGGCTTTCTCTGGAACACATACTGTCACTCCAATATGTGACTGAAGTACCATAAATATGTGAAAAAACATGCTGCAAGTCCTCTGAAACCTTGGGAACATAAGACATAGATGTAGTTAACAAGAATAAACACTGTATAGGTAATTTTGTAACAGTTTATATTAAAGATTAAATTTACACTATCCCTAACCTATGTAGTTTACCCCAAAGTACAAATGACATAGGAGACATTTATATAGTTACCATGAAGCTGATTTTATTTTGTAGACACAGCAAAGCTTTGAAGCAGTTCAGACATCTTTAAAATAATCAAACAAAGCAAATCTACATCGGCACTCTCAAGTCGGTTACCATCAGGAAACACATCAAAGTGTGGCTGGGCATTGCATACAGCCACAGCAATAGCCTCAATGAAATGGTTACCATAACATCACATATATTCTTTAACACAAACGAGTCAAACCATCTTCTTAGCCAGTTGAAAGGTTCAAGGGGACTGAATTGTAGATCAATTTTCAGAGTTCCTATATGATAAAGTGTTAAATACTGACGAGGTCATTATAGAAGGGGATTTTAACATTCATTTTAACATTAAATGTGATTGCCATTAATGCTATCTTAGGCAACATGTCCATAGCCAGACATCTCATCTCCAAACTTTGGGCATTGCTCTGACATCGACTGTGAAGAATCAAGTTTTTTTTTTCACAACCCTGTCATCTCTAACCCTCACAGCAACAAGGTTGTTAGTATTTAACACTAAATCAGATAGAATATCTGACATTTTTAAATTTAGACAATTTATACACTTCTGTAACACTGGATCATGAATCGGATCATTTCAGCTCATCTAAAGCCTTTTAGACATATCTAGTTAAGGTCTGTTCTAAATGAATATTGCACAAATGCTCCAGTTTTGATTCTGCCTATGTACATGAAAAAAAAAACTGCCTGAGATTAATATTGCTGCCCTGTGTGGCCATACTTTGGATTGAAAAAAAGCTCAGTGCCATATTTCTGTCGGTTGGTGTGAATAAAGTAAAAGTAGAAAAGACATTGTTTATTCAAATACCTTCTTACATGTGTACATAGTGTTCAGGGAACTGTACAAAAGAGTTAATAGCTTTGATTTTGGAAAAAGATAATTTGTAACCTATATAAAACCATTTACATTTTTAGAATATATGAGGTTTTTATCTTTGCTAACTACATCAATCTAGAACTAATTACATTAATGGGAAACATCCAACACAGGAAATAATGCAATAAAAAAGAAAACATTTGTATATGGTAGACAACAGTTTCTGCTCTAAATGTAGGTTTTCCTAAAAATTTAACAAAAATACCTTTAACATGTGGGTTTCTCATGTAATGAGGTAAAGGAGTTTCTAGATGGACATTTGATCACAAGTCAAACATGGAAAAGGCCTCTGCTGTTCGTTCAGTGGCGTCTAACTGCTGAGACTTCTTATGTGAAGCAATAGATAAGTTTCATGTATCATGGAAGAAATTTTTTTTCTCACGAGTCATTATGTGTTAAATCATAACAAAGATGGCTCGATTTAACAGTAAAATGTTTGCCCCATATCGTACAGCGTAAGGTTTCTCACCCGTGTGTTTATTTGATGTGTGTATCAAGATGATGTTTCTGTTTAAAGCTTTATACACAGGTCATAAAAGAAAAGGTCTTTCATCTGATTAAGTTGTCATGTGACAAGCGACCTCTTCATACAGGACAAAGACTTTTCAAAGTAACCACAGATAAAGTGAGCCCATCCCTCTTTCAAATGGCCTTCATTTGGTAAAAATAATCCTGAACAATACCGTATTGAGGATTCTGCTCTGCAATATTGACTTGTTTCCCACTTCAGTAAGCCTGGAATCAAACGTTGGTAGTTTTCATATTTTAAAAGTATAATTGAAGAGCATTTGTCATGAACGTAAAGATTTTTTTTCATGGTAACTTCTGGCCACTAGGGACGCTAGACCTGTAACTTTATCGTCTAGCAATTCTTGCGGCCACTGTTGTCCCAAAAGTCAACAGTCAGCCAGCCAGCCAGCCTCCCGTGTCTTTTGAATAGGGACAGTGCTAGGCATCTAGGTTCAGCTCAGAGGGCGTGAGAAACCCTGCTGCTCTTTAGAGAGCACAACCGACTGACTAGATTGCGTGGCACAAAGGACCGGTGGCGGACCTTGGACATCTCAGTTAGCGTTTGTCTGTAGCCTTCTAGCTTTCTCTGCCCGTATTTTGCTTCTACTAAACATTGAAAATAATAAAGATATATGACTGTTTACCAGGAGCAAACGCTGCTGCACTCTAGAGAGCACTGCCAGAGGACCAGCAGTGGAGCTCGGGTGCCTCAGTTTGCTTTTATTTGAAGCCTGCTAGATTTCTATGCCCATATTATATTTCTATTAAACATAGAAAATAATAAAAAAAGATGTATGACTATATCCTAGGAGCAAAGTGTAACTTTATAGTCTAATAATAAAATTGGGGAAAGAGAATCGGTTTTACAACCACCTTTTTCTTTAAGCCTGCGCCAACGAACAGACTCCTTTCCAAGATCAACTGTTGTTTTTCCTCATACTCGATCCCTTTCACGTTTTCTCTTTTAAGCCTCCTTTTAAGCCTCCTCTTTCATCTTTTCTCCTTTTTTTTCTGTCTTTCCTTTCCTGTTGTACTTACATTGCAGTGTCCATATATCTGTAATACTCCCTGCATAATTATAATAAAGCTATTTATATCCATAAATCAAGCGGAACACTATGGCGATAGTCGTACTGCTCCACTTGTGAAAGCAAAATTTGTTGGGCTCTTTTTGGCATCAAGACAATTATTCT
>NW_015153820.1:0-1240 GCF_000732505.1 Cyprinodon variegatus | reverse complement strand
GGATGGAGCACATGACGTGAAATAAATATCTATAAACATTAAACCGAAGCCAAGAGTAACAAGTAACGTTTGTCTTAAAAATGTAAAGAATCGAAACTACAGATACTTGTGTGAAAATGTAATGAGTAGAAGTCAGAAGAAGGTAGAAAAATAAGTAATGGAGTAAAGTACAGATACCTAAAACAGGGTTTATATAGGAATGAGTAACTCTAATTTAATGCTTTTAAATGCTCTTAGAACTAATTTTGATGCCTTCAACAAGTACCCATGAGTCGCATATATATACATATAACACAGCAAAATCCAGTGTTGTATTACGTACTGAAATCTCGGAGTCAAGTAAAAGTATAAGTACCTCTCCAAAATATGACTTTGGTAAAAGTTCAAGTCACTGACTGAAATGTTACTTGAGTAAAAGTCTTAAAGTATTTGAAATGGCTTGTACTTAAGTATAAGAATTACTAAAAAAATAGATGTACTCAAGTAATGTAGTAAAAAGTATAAGTAAAAAGTTTAAATGACATTTTTTTTTACATTTTGGTAAACTTTGAAGGTTAAATTCACTTAAAATAATATAAACAACCAATTGTAGGAAGAATTTAGACTGGCTTTGAAACAGGTGTATCCTATTGGTGTTGATGAACAAGCCCAGGCAAGACCCGACTTTGTAGTCAGTAGGTGGGGTCAAAACACTTGCGTTTCTCTCGCTCTCTCGTCCGTTTATTTATTTATTTTTTTACTTAATAACTAAACCAAACATTGAAAATGTATCGGAGTAAAAGTATGCAATTAAGTTTGTAAATGTAATGAAGTAAAAGTGAAAGTTCTCAAAAAAAATGTATACTCTTGGATAGGGCTGGGTACCGAACATTGGTTCTTTTATGGTACCGACCGAAAAGCTTCGGTTCTACCGAGTATCGAAACATGCCTCGTCTTTCGGTACCAAGTTTCGGTGATTGGCTGTAACACTTAACGTGATTGCGTCATCCAGGAAAAATACACAGGTGGTCCCGCCTACGGCCAGGGTTCATGTGTATCTGTTGTGAACTGGTTGTGAGCGTCGTGGAACCACTTTAAAATGCCCCCCAGGTCAAAAGTGTGACTTCACTTTATTAAGACTGATGCTAATAGTGTGCAATGCAATACATCGTGCACGAAAACAATTTAACAGCAGAAAGTTGCTCGGTGTTTGACTGCAAGAAGAGCGGACCGCAGCCGGCGCTCTCAGCAGCCTGTGGGC
>NW_015153819.1:5195-7827 GCF_000732505.1 Cyprinodon variegatus | reverse complement strand
GAGTTTCTAGAATCCAATCAGCTTTGAACATGAAGGTTCTGATCTTCTGAAGGTCTGCGTGTCTAAAACAGGTTCAAACATGTTTGTAGATGCAGAGCAGATCCTGACAGCAAAATTACAGTACAGTAAATTACACCAAAAGCAACATTTTATTTTTAGCACTTAGAGAAAGGCTACCAATATCTGTGCAGAGATCTTTATAGATCATCATCAACACACCCATTTATTGCATTATTAAAATAAAGTGCAGGTTTAATTTAATGCTCCTTATTTGGGACATTTGGAGCATCAGACCCTCAGTGTTTACTGGAAATGTTAGAAATGTGGGAAAATATTTGTGGTTGTTTTGTTTTTGTGTTTCCTTCATTAAGTTCATGGACTTACTGTTAAATATGAAAAAATAAGGAATATTTTTTAAAATTTACATAATTAAAACACCACGATTTGTTCAAATGTTTTCATTTGAAGAATTCATTTGATTGAACTTTGTAAAGAAAAAAAAAAACAACAGAATGCAGACAAATGTAAATAAAATGAAAGATAATCAATCCTCAGAGATCCATCTGCTGCTGATGCTTTAACTCCTCGTCTGGAAAGAAGACTAGAAGGAAAAACTGATGAACCCGATGAACTCTGGAGTTTATGGTCAGTTTATTTAATATTAAGATTAAATATCATATTAAGATTTAATTTCTCTGATTAAAACATGTTAAACAACCAATTAGTTATATAACAATTAAATAGAAACATTAAGCAAAAACAAAAAGCTAAAGAATAATAATAATCCTCTTATTAACTCGTTCCTATATTGCTCAGAAAATAAAAATAAGATGATGATGACAAAGAACATCAGCCAACGCTCTGAACATTTTTTTTATATCTGACAGTCTTTATGTCCATTTAAAACCAGATTAGTTTTTCAGGTTTTATTCAATATTTATCAATAAAATAAGTTGGAAATATTAAAGCTATAAAACCTGAAGATTGTATAATAAAACCAGAGCCGGTAATAATCTGAATCAGACTTTTTAAAGATCGGTCCTCAGCCAGAAAACTAAACCTGTAGAAATTTGTTGTTAAAAACTTAGAAATGTTATAAAGAAAAGAGGATGAAATAGAAAACTACCAACTAAGAGGGTAAAGACTGAAGGAGGCAACTAACCAATAACCTTAAACCTGTTATGATGTGGAGGAAATCCTGGAAAGCAGAAAGTAGATCCTGGATCAGCATCATCATTGACATTTTATGCGTAGACGCCTGATTGGACGCTACCGGCAGTGAGGCCGACGTGCCTACAGGGCAGCCATCTTGGGTCAGACCACATCTCAGACAGCTGCTGTCAGAATGAATAGGAGGCGCCTCAGATCTCGTTTTAATCCCATGTGAGACGAGTCAAAGATAATTTCACAGTAATCTCTTACAAGACCCAAACTAATATTAAAATGACCTTTCAGTTAAATTGAACACATTTATTCAGATTAGAAACTATTAAAAATGAAGGCAAACTGGATAAGTGTCATGATCCTGGCACTGACAGTCTATCAGATCCCACTGACTGCAGTGGAGAGAGTGGAGAGGAGAGTGAACAAACATCTGAGGCGGTGGCTTGGTATCCCTCCCAGCTTCACTGCAGTTGGGCTCTACATCTGGACAGCTGCAACTTCCATTTTCCTCTGTGGTGGAGGAGTTCAAGGTGGCTAAGTGCAGGATGGCAATGATACTCAGACTCAAGGGACGAGCAAGTAAGCAAAGCAGGGGTCACAACACGAACAGGCAGTAAGTTGGCAGCAGACACTACAGTTAGACAAGCTGAGAGCTCCCTGGAGTTGAGAGACATCATTGGCAATGTCTGCATGGGTCAGCAAGGACTGGGCACATCTCACTTCACCCAGTGGAGGAAAGCAAGTGTCAAACAGAGACTGGAGATGGTACAAGCAGAAGTTCGTCACCAGGAGGAGAAGATGTGGAACGCTAAGGCTGTGGAACTGGTAACCCAGGGAACATGGACCAGATGGGACCTCCCACCCAGGAGGGTCACATGGACTGAGCTCTGGAGGCTGGAACCTTTCCATGTTAGCATTCTCCTGAGGTCTGTGTATTAAACACTCCCATCACCAACAAATCTAGGGCTTGAGGGAGGACCTGCTCTGCAAGTTGTGCGGGTAGAGGGGGACATTGGCCCACATTTTAGCAGGGTGCCAAATCGCTCTGGCTCAAGGGAGATATGGGTTGCAGCATTAACAAGTGCTCAGAGTGATGGCTGAAAATTTTTGAGCAGAACAGGAGAAGACCACAGCCGACTAAGCCACAAGTACCATCAATGCAATTCATCAGGACAGGAGAAAAGCCATCCTCTAATAAAAGGGCCAGAACCAAAATCCTCTAGGGGGTACAGGGGTGGGAGATGAGTGTCGACCTGGGGAAGAAGCTCACTTTCCCATCCATCATCCAGAGCACCTTGAGGCCTGACATTGTCATCTGGTCAGAACAAGCTAAGAAAATCATCCTGGTGGAACTGACTGTGCCTTGGGAGGAAGGCTGTGAGGAGGTCCATGAGAGGAAGAACCTAAAATACCAGGACCTCATCATGGACTGCAAAGACAAAGGCTGGAAGCATGGCTGTTTCCAGTG
>NW_015153819.1:1646-4235 GCF_000732505.1 Cyprinodon variegatus | reverse complement strand
AGTGGTTTCTCTGCATGTGGGTCAGATTCATTAAACCAATCATGACAGAATAAAAGTCAGGCATCCTGAGAATTAGCTCTGGAAATTTGCTAACTGTCAATATAAAATCAAAATAATGTAATAAATGACAAAGTCATTAATATGAACCAGTTGGTGCCATTTCACCAGATTCAGAGTGATTGAAGTGATAAAGCAGGGTTAGCATCCATTCTCTCTGACAGCAGCTTGGTCTGACTTAAGATGGCCGCTCTGTCGGCTAGCCTCTCACCCGATGATACCGGGTCTATAGGAGCATCATGATGTGACTCAATGGTGCAGCTAGGCTTTTAAAACAGGGGTGGCAAAGGTATTATTTGGGGGTCAATGTATGAAGGGTTCAATTAGACTACAAGAAATAAGCATTTTGCTGCAAATGTATATTGATTAAATTAAAGGTGTTTATTTTCCAAAATGTATACAATTATGTACTTTACATATATTATAAATTAAGTATACAGTCAAAATATATATAAACAAGCATTCTATGTGTTTAAAGTATTAAACAAAAACTTGAGGTAAATTTGGACGTTTCACAACAAGGCAGGACAAGCAGTGGTGCACATTTAGATGTGAACCACAAGAAGACGAATAGAACAACAAAACAAAACAAAAACAACATACAGCTCTTTAAAACTGACCTAAGTCGACAACTGCCCAGTGACATGGCAACACCAACTTCAAAAAACAATCAGAACAGCAAAGTTCAGCGGTTCTGGTGAGATGAAGCAAAATGTCTTCCATATTTAGGGAATAAGGCCTCATTGACTCAACACTGACTATGCCCAGCTGACTTCATCTATCATCTGCCATTGTTGTCCTACTTTGAAAAAGTAATTAGTTATAGTTAAAAGTTTCTTATCCCCAAAAAGTAACTGAGTTACTCCACAATAAAAGTAACTACTTACAAGTAAAAGTAACTATTGCACCACCTTGCGCTGTGTTTTTAAAAAGCCAGACAAAGACAAGAACCTGTAGATAGTTTAGCATTTATTGCAACTCAACGTAAATTACATCAGGAGGGAACGCCATCCATCCATCCATCCATCTTTCTCTCTTTCTCCATATAGGCTATCATTTGATCCTTCACGCTCTCCATAGTTCCCCTGTGGTGCAAACACAGAGCAGCTGTTAGGCGCCTTTAGCGAGCATGCGCGTTTCCTGTCGCTTGTGCGGTGAATTAAGCCGCCTGCACTGTGATGTAACTGATGGGGAAACGCAGCTCGATGTAACACCAGTATTTCCATGTGGAAAACGCTGTTTTGCTGCTGGAGTCCTCCTCACTCTCCATCTCTCTGTGTGTGCTGTACGTTAACACCCGTAACAGCCAATCTCATCCTCCCGTCTCTCATGACAAAGCGCGCACGAGTCCTATCATGAAAGAAAGGTTCATTGTGCGACCTGAGTAACGTGCAGTAACGGGGTGTCGGCAATGGTAACTGGGTTATAGTTACAGTCAACGTAATTAGTTAGATTACCTCGTTACTAAAAAAGGTAATGGCGTTACTAACGCATTACTTTCAACGCCGTTACTCCCATCACTGGTCCTAAGGTGGGTTTTTATTCATTTAAGTGCAGAGATAGAAAATAATAGAAAATACTTCTTTTGAACTCTTGATCATTTTCTAACTCACAGAGCCTCTGTCCAGCAGTGCTCATTACAAGTAAGTCCAGAAATTTGGAATTGGTCTTTGGTCGTCTTTTGTAATGTGCTTCAGTCAGTGGCGCAAAAACCGGGTATGCAGTGCATGCAACGCATAGGGGCGCTGCACTCGAGGGGGCGTCAAAGTACCCCTTTAGAATAAAATTTTTTCTAGTTGTCATTTTCTATATTTAACAGCATAAATGATCAATAACAGAGAGACAGCACTGATTATGCGCCCATCTGATGCGCCCCCACTGAATATGCGCCCCCTTCACCTCTCCTCCTGTCGCTCTCCCTTCCCACACAGGTGGCCTGTGCACGCGCCCCTAAGAGGCGCACTCAGGCGGGTTTTTTTTTTTTTTTTCTTAATCTTCAACTATCACTCATAGTGCACACTTAACAGCAAGATGGAGCGCCAGAAAAAAAAAAACTATCCGGGGCGCAAAACAGAAAAAGAAAAGGGAGAAGGATAAAGTTGTTGATGGGATTAAAAAAAAGCCTTTCAATGTGGTTGAAAGACAGTAGGTAAGTTCTGTCAGTGTATCGACAACAGGACAGGAGGGCTGTAAATATGCAGGTCAGATAAAGCTAGTCTGATACAGAGTCGCCCCATATTTGGCTGTTAAATGTTGCATCCCCTATTAAAGCGATAAGGAACGCGATTTGTTCCGTATTTCTAGGAATATCTGATACATACGCTTGTAACACACACATATCCACACGCTAAGTGTAAGAAAGACCGAAATAAAACTTGTGAAATATTAACACAGGAAAGCTAAAATGTCGTGGCCAGTGCCCAGCTATGGTCCAACGCTTAGCCCTCTAGGCTGCGATTTATTCACTCATATGTATATTTCTTATTAGTGATTTTTTTAATTAAAGATGAGTTGTACAAGATTATGTGTTTA
>NW_015153819.1:0-1319 GCF_000732505.1 Cyprinodon variegatus | reverse complement strand
CATACACTAGAAGGTTAGACAAACAAACATGGAGTTTAACTAGCCAGCAAATAAATCCCACAGTGATTATCTCAAGTGTTGAAACAAATGGATGTGGCTAACGATGGAACTAAACGACCCATTCATCGGTCTTTTTCTGGACTTCCGGGTCATGAAGGAGTAGGACGTGCGCTGTTCGTTCTCCCGCAAATATTCTAACTTTTTGACCACCTTTTCCCCCCCAAAATAAGCCTTCTGATACTATCCGTTTCTCCTTTAATCCGTATTTGTCCTGTTGTGATGCAAAATGTCTCCGAAACTGGCGAAAGGGGGCGAAAAATCAGATGGAGACGGCATCAGCAAGGCAGACCTGTTGACCGCGCTAGCTGAAAACAAAGATGCGCTGTTAACGGAGCTGAATGCTTCCATCAACAAACTTCACGAGAAGCTGGATGGGTTTCAGGACTCTCTCGATAACCACGATGTTCGACTGACGTCTTTGGAGGAAGGTGCAGAAGCCGTAGACCACCGTTTAGACAAGCTCGAGGCCTCCTGTGCTAAGCTACGTGATGCTAACGACAAGCTACATGCCAAAGTTGTGGATTTAGAGGGCCGTAGCAGGAGATCCAACATCAGAATAATTGGTCTGGATGAAGGACTCGAAGGGCCTCAACCTAGCGCATTTTTCGCCCAAATGCTCCAGAAAGTTTTTGGCCCAAATGTGTTCCCTTCTCCTCCGGAGCTGGATCGGGCTCGCCGCGGCCCAGGGCCGCGGCCGGGACCAGGCGGTAGGCCGCGCCATGTCATAATATGCTTTCACCGCTTCCAGATCAAAGAGCGAGTGATTCGTGAGGCCCGGACCAAGAAGCAGCTGGACTATGAGGGACACACTTTCAGACTTTACGAGGATTACTCCCCGGAGGTCGTCAGTCAGAGAAGGGCGTATAGATCTGTCATGTCGTCCTTGTACACCATGGGACTGAGACCTGCTTTGCTCTACCCTGCGAGGCTTCGTATCACTCAGGCAGATGGTAAACGTACGTGGTTTGGCTCTGTTGAGGAGGCAGAAAAATACGCGGAGGCAGCTGCCAACGCATCATAACATCTCAACTTTGAGTGGACTTCAAGAACTGCACATGGACAGGCCAGGTTTGTGTTTACTGTGCTGCTGTTCAGCTGTTCTTAGCTTGTGACCATATTACCTGGCCTGTCCATTTTGTGAATTATTCAATGTTGAGTTCAATTTGGGGTATTTTTATTTTGTATTAATATTTTTTCTGGCTTTAAGGCTCAGTGGTATTACCCCTCACTTTTTGGGGGTCAATTTAATTATGATTCTA
>NW_015153818.1:6690-7832 GCF_000732505.1 Cyprinodon variegatus | reverse complement strand
CTGCAGGTCATTAAAGATGTGTTAGACAACAAGATCTTCAGCAGTTAACATGAAGGCTTTTGAGAAAAGGCTTTGAATCCTGAGGTTGTGAGTTCAATCCCCCACTCCCACAGACTGCCACTCTGGCTCCCTGAGCAAGACCCCTAACTGCTCCCCGGGTACCGCACAGTTGCAGCCCACTGCTCCCCAAGGGGAGGGGTTAAATGCAGAGAAGTAAATTCCCTCTGGGATTATTAGAGTATATAAAATACTAACATTCTTTTTTTATATAAATAAAATAACCCATTTTACATAACATTGTCGTCTCTGATGAGGCCCACCACCGTGGTGTCGTCTGCAAACTTCACGATGTGATTGGTGGTGAACCTGGGGACGCAGTCGTGTGTCATCAAGTTGAACAGCCCATCAGATGCTGTGGGATGATGGTGTTGAAAGCTGAACTGAAGTCCAGGAACAGCATCCGCACGTGGGTGTTCTTCTCCTCCAGGTGTGCCAGGCTCAGGTGGAGAGCAGCAGAGATGGCGTCCTCAGTGGAGCNATGATGGGAGTCAGTGCAACAGGCCGGTAATCGTTGAGTGAGGTGACCTGAGGCTTCTTTGGGACTGGAATAATGGAGGCAGACTTGAAGCTTGCTGGCACTATGGATTAATCCAGCCAGGTGTTAAAGATGTCTGTGAGGACTCCAGCCAGCTGATCTGCACACTCCTTATACACCCGCCCAGGTATGTTATCAGGCCCTGGGGCCTTCCTCGGATTGACTCTCAGAGTTTTCCTCACTTTAGCTACGTCCAGGTTTAGTGTCTCCTCCCCCTGGTGTGGAACAGCTTTCACTGCTGGAGGCTGTTTAGTGCCTCAAACCTTCCAAAGAAGTTGTTCAGTTCATTTAGGAAGTCAGTGTTTGCTGCATCTACCGGGGGGGAGGGTGTGTTGTAGTCTGTGATCATACGAATGCCTTTCCACATCCTCCTGGTGTTGCTGTCATCGTGCAAAAGATCCTGGATCTTCTGGCTGTGGTTCTGCTTCGTTGATCTGATGGCACGGTTTAAGTAGACTGTTCTTAGTAGACTGTCCGCGGCGCCCGCGGCAGATGCGCGTGGGCCCTGGCTGTGGGCGTGGCCGCCTGTGTGTTATTCCTGGGTGGC
>NW_015153818.1:0-2947 GCF_000732505.1 Cyprinodon variegatus | reverse complement strand
AATAGTTAATAATGAAAAAACTTCATAATTAAGGAACATTTTATTGCAAATGTCCAACTTTAATATATAAAAAAAAAAAAACACTTATATGAAAATACTGTCTGGTATTGTTCAGGGGGCCGGACCAAGTGTGAAGGCGGGCCGGATCTGGCCCGCGGGCCGTAGTTTGGGGACCACTGCCTTAAAAGGACCAAGAAATGGAAGATTGGTTGCAGAGAAAGCATCACATATGGTAATAGAAAAGATAATATACATTATTAGTAGTGGTGGGCATAGAATATATATTTTTTAAATCTAAACTAATCTCACTGTAACCTTGGAATTGATCTAGATTAATCTAGATTAAAATCACAAATTTTAATACTGCCAAATAAATTCATGATATATGTGTGTGCTATCTAAATAATAACATGTTCAATACATTTTCCCTGAAGCAAACCCGGCGTCTTTATAGATACATCAATGTTAAACATGTTCTACGACGCAGGCAGGGTTTCAGGGTTAGACATCATTAGACTTTGGAAAAAGTTAAACAAACATCTTTCTTTGCCATGACCCTTCTCCAAAATCAATAGCTTTTCTTTCTGTAGTGATCAACCGTCTCTGCAGCACACCACCGCTTTCATTGATAAACTCAATTAGCTGATTTTACTTACTGCCTGCTTTCTTTGTTCGTCTGTAAGTGATCAGCTGGATCCTCCAACTTTGCGCTTTTCTTCAAAGCATCAGTGATGTTTTTCTACTTTTTATGGCTATTTTTGCAACCTATTAAGTTCCCAAAAATCAAAAAGAATCCCAGAGTAGTTTTTAGGACGAGCTTTTCGACTCTAAAATAAAAAGCACTCCTGGAGACTTCTGTTTTCAGAAGGTGTTTTCTTTAAGTATAAAAATAACAGAAATAATCTCCAAATTGACTTAAATATAAATATAAACATTAATAAGTGGTAGAACCTTGCGACCCCGCTTGGAATAAGCATGATGGAAAATGGATGGTTTTAGAAAAACTGTTTCAATCCTCACTCCTTCACCAAACATTCAGATCAACAACAGCAGCACAAAGAGGGATTTTTTTCTTGTCCCCAGATGCACATCCTCACTAAGTTAGGTTAAAGTGATCATTAGTATAAACTGGGGGTCACAACCCACAGCTTCGGAGCCGCATGTGCCCCCCCCCCGGCAGCTCCCTGGATCTTTTTATTTATTTATTTTTTTTTATGGTGTGCAGGGGGGGCAAAGAAAAATTAATGGTGTTTACCAATGCTGCAAACATTTGTATTATAAATATATTTAAAAAACAATTTGCGTCATAGCCATAGAGATCAGTAACCTGACTCCGCCAGATGGATTTGCTCCTCATATCCATCTGGAAACCTTCCGTTGAAGTAATTTTGGGAAGGGGTGAAAATACTGGTTAGCTGATTGGCCTATGTTGGTGATAGACGGGCCAAATAAACCAATCAGNGATATCAAAAAAGTACTCCAGAGTGTTGTTCAGCATGGGGGTGAGTAGAAAATGAAGGCTAATCATGTTTTGGGTGTACTATTCCTTTAATCTCGGAGAGGGATTTAGGTCAGAGCTTTGATTTGGTCATTCTAACAAATACATTTTCTTTAATAATTTTTTTGTACTGTTTTCTTTATGCATTCTTTTTATAAATTATCTCTATTTTTCCCTTATCCACAAAATTCAGATTTGCGTGCAATTAAATGTTGTCATGTAGACAGATTATCTATCTAAGCTGTGGGTCTCTGCAGCTTTTAACTGCTTTTTTAATTGAATGCTCTGCTTGCCTGACCTGTCAGTTAAACTACACAGCCATGTCTCAATTGGTCCGAAGTTGTTCAATCCTCTTTCTTTGAAACAGTTCTTCAAAGCTTGGATGATTGTTTTTAGCTACCTTGGTTTCTTTACACTTTTATTTATGGCCTGGCCATGTGCTCCTTAGTGATGAGATTCTTCACTAATGTTCTCGGGCAAACCTCTGAGTCCTTAACAAAGGAACTGAGGGTTAATTATAATAACTTCGTGGACTTTGTTTTTCAATTACTTGTTTAGGGGTATCACATCATTGGGAACTTAACAGCAATTTGCATGCAAGGGGAAAAAAAGACATGAGATATGTGTTTATAATAGTAAATGAGACTAGCATCCTTTCAATGACAGATCCAAGCTAGTGTGTTTGCACAGCAGTTTCATTTGTGAATGCTCCTGACTGCAGGCCTTTAGACTCACACACCTCATTACAGACTGGTTGAAAAAGCCATATAAAACAAAGCATCCTGTCACGGTATGACCCTCTTCCTGTGCTGCATGCTTAGCGCCACATCTGCCTGGTCCTCAACCACAGTTGCAGACTGTTGAGCTGGGTTATTGCTTTATTGAATTTTATTGACTGTATTAAGGTAATTCATCTGCCCCTCACTCAGTGGGTGGAGAAAGTTACTAGTCTATTTAGGGAATGGAAAAATCCTCGAGCAGACTGAAGCTGACGGTTGGTTTATTGTCCATGAATCTGTTGTTTTAATGTTATTTGCAATAAATAGTTATTAGTTTTCTACGGGACAATCTATAGCAGATTGAAAGAATGCAATCTGTGTTAGAATGAATCAGATATCTGATTATAATATGACATAATTTGTTCTAAAAACTGCATTTAAAGTTATTTGGTTGTTAAGTATATGATTAAGCTCTATATTAAATAACAAATCAGGGGAGACATTCTATAAATGTCAGAGGTCGAACCACCCACAGCTCAAGGTGGACCCCGCCTCTTGCCCATTGACTGCTGGAGATAGGCACCAGCACCCCTTGTGACCCCACTTGGGATAAGCGTGCTAGAAAATGGATGGATGGATGGATACTTCAAAACTTGAATATACATGATTTAACTGCGCACAGGAGCCGACAGGTGCGTATCGGAGGCCTTTTACGATGAGCTTTGGATGC
>NW_015153817.1:3387-7839 GCF_000732505.1 Cyprinodon variegatus | reverse complement strand
GAGATGGAGGAGAGCTGCCAAAGACCCTGACTGGGATGTACATCCGCTTCCTGAAACTTCAGATCGAACGGAAAACGATCAAATATGATGGAAAATTGAAGTCCCCATGGACTCCAGAGAACATCAAGATGGTTCAGTCTCTGGGAAAACTGGCCTTTGAGCAGCTGCTGGAAGGAAACCTGATCTTCTATAAAGCTGACCTGGAAAAGTGTGGCATCAACATCAAAGATGCTTCGATGTTCTCAGGAGTGTTCACTGAAATATTTATAGAGGAAAGAGGGATGGACGACACCTCAGTCTACTCCTTCGTTCATCTGAGCATTCAAGAGTTTCTGGCTGCACTCTACATGCTCCACTGCTTCACCAGCAGGAACACAGAGGTGATGGAGAACTTCCTGGGAGAAAAATATAGAGAAACATCTCTGGAGGACTTCATGAAAAAGGTCATGGTGATATCCCTCAGGAGTAAAAATGGCCACCTGGACTTGTTTGCTCGCTTCCTTCATGGCCTCTCTGTGAAGTCCAACCACAAACTCTTAGGCTTTCTACTGGGTCCGATGGAGACCAGTCCAGGAACCATCCAGAGAGTCATCAACAATCTGAAGGAGATGAACACCTATGATGATGATGATGATGATGATGATAGAATCTCTACTGACAGAAGCATCAACATCTTCCACTGTCATCTGGAGATGCAGGACCTCTCAGTTTATCAGGAGATCCAAAAGTTCCTGAAATCAGAGAAGAAGCTCTCAGAGATCCAGTGCTCAGCTCTGACCTACATGCTGCAGATGTCAGAGGTTCTGGATCAGTTGGACCTGGAGACGTACAACACATCAGAGGGAGGACGACGTAGACTGATTCCAGCTGTGAGGAACTGTAGAAAGGCTCGGTGAGTCCAGATGTCTTCATGGTGTGATGCTGAGTCATATTGTCCTCCTGGTTCTTCTGCATGGTTCTAATTGCTTTTGGACATTTTTGCTTTTTAACTTCTTCCTTCATCCTTTGGACCATTTCAACCATTCAAACATCTAAACGTTGAACACCTTCAGCACAGCTCAGCTGGAGCTTTTGCCGTTTAGAGATTTGGATCATTTTAAAAATATTCCACTTTGGATTAGTTTTCATCTTCCATTCAAATGAATAGAAACATTTCAGAAAGCAGAAAATCTGTGTTTTCTCTAAAGATCCAATCAGCCAGAGACCCATCAGAGCCTTTAAACTCCTCTTCACTAATTGGGCTGTTTGCCCTTTTTAGTCTCAATCTGATTGTTTTTATAGATGAAAACTTGGACCATTCAGATCAATCTCCGCATTGCTACTGTTGCCATGGAGATGACTTGTTTGGATCCAGAACCAACTTTTCTTCCTCCCACAGATTTACCTTAATGTGTTGATTTTGTCTGGTTTCAGAAAATGTAATTTCTGTAGGAGTCCTTGTTCCTGTCAGATCCTCCCAAAGCTCTGAGAACTCTGCAGAGACATGAACTTTTACCCTTTAGACATTCCAGCCTCTTCTAATTATTGGGACAACTTTACTGCTTTAACATGAAAAATGCTGCTTGACCCAAATGCTCTGTCTCCTCCCAGAGGTTTGGGCCTTGATGTAGAGAGCAGATGTTCATCAGATGATTACATCACTGTTTGCTCATCATGTTCAATGATGAGCAATTCAATTTAGTTTATTTATATAGTGCAAAGCAGAGATGGGAAGTAACGAAGTACAAATACTTCGTTACTGTACTCAAGTAGATTTTTCTGATATTTTTACTTTACTTTACTACTTATTTTNAAGCTCATCCAGAGCTCACAGAGAAAAACTGGTTTCCTGGAAACAGAGACACAAAAGGATTAGAATCCTAGCAGAACTCAGGGGGCAATAAAGGATTCTCAGAAGGTTCTTTGGCTCAGGTGCTAACCAACTAGATTCAACACTGCGGCGTCGAGGCAAGGTCTGAAGACAGCTTTTATACTGTGGATCCTCTGATGATGAAACGAGCCACAGGTTTGTCGAAGGCTCGGCTCAGGAGGATCCACGGCGAACTCTGCTGGAGGAAGGTGGTACTTCTCCAGCTCCCAACAACAACATGATCTTTTCAAGAAAGTTGAAAATAAAGACCGTTTTCCGCATTATGGCTGCCATAATTGTTGTTTCTCTTTCTTGACTTTTGTTGAGTATTAATAACTTCCAGGTCTGATTAATGTGACCTGGACGTTCAGACACAGCTCACATTTAAAAAGATCAGTTTTATATTCCCTGAGGGGAAACAATGGGCCCCAAGAATTTTTTATTTTTTGCATGTATAATGATTTCTAAATAAATAGAGTAAGGAAAACACAAGTTTGTAATTAACTTACACATATTTTACATCCATATTTCTTAAATAATGTGGCATATTATACAAAAAAAGATGATTTGGGGGCCAGAATGAGACACACAGAGGCAGAACAAGTTTAAACTTCTGAAAACTTATTTCTGGAGAACAGTCTGATCGTGATTAGGAACTGGCTTCAGAGATGGGGAACCTTCCAGACTTTCTGAAGCACAGATGACCTGATTTCTTCTCTTGCTTCTATCTTAATAAGACCTGAGTTTTACACAGACCTGTGGGTCACTCTGAAGAGGGCTGCATCTGCACATTTTCTAAACTCTTACTAATAAATAACCAGCTGAACTCTTCAATGGCAGATGAATGCTCAGTGGGCTGGAAGTGATCAGCAGGAACAACAAAGTTGACTAGCAGATCTCTATTAATGATGTCATCAGTGACTTTGCAAACAGAGAAGCAGGAAGCTCAGGTTTGACGGACTAAATGGAGCATTCATTTATAGAATTTTAGAAGCTAATTATTCTACTTTAAACATAATTTAATTTTCTACCTGGTTTCAGGAATATTTTTATTTCCATTATTTAAGAACATGCTTTATATTTAATGTTTGATTTTATCGTCCTGTTGCTGTTAAACAGCATAACAATTATAAGTTAAATACACTGTATAATATTTATTTTATTACCTTTATTTATACTAGATAGTGCCCCTGCTGATGATCAGAGGGCCCGGAGGCACCAGTGTACAGCAGCCTCACCTCTGTCAGTGAGCCCACGGGGCAGCTGTGGCTACAATGTATTTTCCCACCATCAGTGTGTGCGTGAATGGTTGAATGACTGAATGTAGTGTAAAGCGCTTTGGTCAAGTCCTCAGACTTGTAAAAGTGCTATATAAGTACAGATCTTTTCACTATTTTACAGATAAATAAAACTGTAATAAAATGGCATAAGCAGATCTAAAATGAGTTTATAACAGGTGTGAATGACCTGATCAACTGGTTGTAACACATAGTCTCAGCAAAGGGCCCAAACATCTAATTTTGCTTAGGGCCCCATAGAGGAAAGGCTAGTTAAGGTTGCTTATTTGCTGCAAGCTTTAGAAATTCTTCCTAAGATACTATTTGATATTGGCAGCTGCATACACTCTTTGTGCATCAGAATCTGTTTGGATACAGGAAGTACCTCTCAGCATTGACACTTGTGTTACAAACCAATGTTGCATCCATAAAAATACAAAGACCCCACAGACAATTTCAGAAATGTTTTTTCTGAAATTATTCTTTTGTCTTGTCTTTGTTTCTTTATTCAGATGTGGTTAGTCAATGTCAACGTGACCTTAAAGCGTCTCTGAAGGAGAAGTTTGAACGTGTTTCTGAAGGCATTGCTAAAGCTGGGAAGGATACCTTACTGGATGAGATCTACACAGAGCTCTACATCACAGAGGGAAAGACTACAGAGGTCAACGATGAACATGAGGTCAGAAGGATTGAGGCAGCATCCTGGAAACAAAACAGACCAGGAGAAACAATCAGGTCAGAAGACATCTTCAAATCACCAGAAGGAAGGAGTCAGATCAGAACCGTGATGACGATGGGCGTGGCTGGGATCGGCAAAACAGTCTTAACACAGAAGTTCATTCTGGATTGGGCTAAAGGCAAAACCAACCAGAACATCCAGTTCATATTTCCATTCACCTTCAGAGAGCTGAATGTTCAGAAAGTGGAAAAGTTTAGCTTGGTGGGACTGATTCATAAACACTTTAAGCCAATCAAAGACGCAGGGATCAATGACTTTGAAAACTTCCAGGTTCTGTTTATCTTAGATGGTTTGGATGAGAGTCGACTTTCCCTCCACCATGATGAGATTCTGACTGATGTGACAGATTTCTCCTCAGTGGATGTTCTGCTGACAAACCTCATCAGGGGGAAACTGCTTCCCTCTGCTCTACTCTGGATAACCACAAGACCTGCTGCAGCCAGTGAGATCCCTCCTGAGTGTGTTGGCATGGTAACAGAGATCAGAGGGTTCACCGACCCACAGAAGGAGAAGTACTTTAGGAAGAGATTGAGAAATAAAGAGAAGGCATGCAGGATCATCTCCCACATTAAAGGATTAAAAAGTCT
>NW_015153817.1:0-1080 GCF_000732505.1 Cyprinodon variegatus | reverse complement strand
TGAGTAAAGAAGTTTAATCAGTACTTCCACTTTTACCAGAGTATTTTTTAACACAAGTATCTGTACTTTTACTCAAGTACGGAAAAGGAGTACTTTTGCCATCTCTGGTGCAAAGTCACATGTCATCACAAGGCACTTTACAGTTCACCAGATCATACAGTCAGATTGATTTAAAGTTTTCTATCTAAGGAAAACCAGTTAATTCCGTCAACTTATGGAGTCAAATGCAATCCATCACACTAAGCATGCTTGTAGCGACAGTGGAGAGCAAAAATTCCCTTTGTTCCAGCAGAACCAGGCTCAGTGTGAGCGGCCATATGCCATGGCCGACAGGGGTTCAGGGAGACAGAAGCAAAGATACAAAAAGCAATTGTAAAAGGCGGCCCTGTAAAGGAAACACTCAGCCAGGCAGACGAGCTTTAAGCCCAGGTCAGAGGATGAAGAGAGCACATCAGCCAGTCACAGTTAGAGAAACAGGACTACAATGAAAAAGAGGCAGAACTCCAACATCTATAAACAAAGTGTTTATGGCAGCAGCACTCCTGATATTTCTCTCCAGGAAGGTATCACAGCCAAACAGGAACAGATGAGGCAAAGCTACTCTGAGAAAAAGCAGAGAGCATAACTTTAGAGATTGAACAGATTCTGCAGAGTGGGAGAATAGAAATAGAATGAAGCAGAATGATGAAATAGGGGTCCCTATGTCCTCCAGAAGTCTAAGCCTATAGCAGCATAACTATAGAGATACCTCAGAATAACCTGAGCAACTCTAACTATAGGGTTTATCAAAAAATAAAGTTTTAAGCCTAGCCTTAAAGCTACAGTGTGTAATTTTCAGCGACATCTAACGTCCAGACTGCAGACTGCAGCAACATGAACGTCTCCCCCCCACCGCTTCTCCCCCCCCAACAGTACGGCGAGCGTTACGGGACAAAATGTCTTCCACGACGTGGGAATCACCTACCTTCTCAAGTGATGAGGTTTGTTTACATAGATAATTTTACAGATAGTTTTTCATTAGTCTGTGTAGGTTATAGATTTCATGTAGACTTTAGATAATAAATATAACCGTTATTTTTT
>NW_015153816.1:3949-7854 GCF_000732505.1 Cyprinodon variegatus | reverse complement strand
AGTGAATTGAGAAACAGGAGAAACAGGAAGTTGGGGAACTCTGTCTAAATCTTAGGGGTTAATTAAATTTTCTAGTTTGGATCTGTGGGTTTTCAGTAAGATTTTAAGACTCAAGTGAAGCAGAAAACAGACCTGGATCCAAACATGTTAGGTCACCACATCCTCTTCGCTCTCAGGGTCCAGCAGGAACCTCGAACTGAAACGCCGCTGATTGTTCAGACACATGCATCTGCTTCTGTGTTTGTGATGCACTCAGAGTTGTGAACGCAGCCCCACATCGGCGCACCACCTGTTTTCCCAGAGTTATGATCTCAGCCTGCAAGCGTCTCGGCCCGAACGCTGCCAAACTGCAGACGGCCGTGTGTGTGTGTGAAAATCTAACGCTCTGAACTTCCATATCAATGCCTTTTTCTCCCAGTGTTTTACATCTGATCACGTTATGGAATGGAAATGTCATGAAAGCTGTTAGTAAACAAAGTTTCCTTTTGTTTACGCTGTGTACAAAACGACAATAAAAGTTTGTCTAAATCTAAAAGCCGATGGAGAAGGAAGATCAAAACAGGAATCAGAGCAAAGATGTAAACATGTGGAGGGAAAAGTGAGAGCCTGTAAAACAGCAGGCAGGGAAAGAGTTAAAAACCAGATCAAAACACCAGCAAGAGGAAAAGGGGAAAAACAAAAAACACAATGGCGTCACTTTTTTTAAACATCCGTCCTCCTCTCACACTTCCTGTTTACGCTGAAAATATACACGACCTCCTCAGCAGTGAGGTGTTCCCCGTCAGACGCCTCCGCTCCGATTCGCCATCAGGTCAGGGTCACCTTCACTCTTTACCAGCATTCAGGGCTCTGATACAGCTGCTCATCCAGCCCCACACCATCATACTACCACCACCGTGCCTGGCTGTCTGACAGACCTCAGAGTTCTTCTGGGTCAGCAGTGGTTCTGACCTTTAACCTCTGCCCAGTCTCATTCAATCATGACCTCTGACCTTAACCGAGGACTGCAGAGCTCTGAAAGTATATATATATATATATATATATATATAACACGGCAAAAACCTTGGTCATTAAAGTTAGGGGGCGGGGTTAACGCAAATCGAGTCGCCACCTACTGTATCAGAGTATGTCCACAACTGATCGATTTGCTTCGCCTTAATGTGCAGGTTGACCAATCAGGTGTTAGGTAACCGCCCCCTAACTTTGATGGGTGAGTTTGACAGATTGATGCACTGCGACACAGGACCATGAAATAATTAAATGCACACTGAAATAATTATATTTTTTTTTTTTTATAAAATGAAGACGTATTTTCTTAAATTAATGACACATTTATATATTTAATTCCTTATTTATTTAATGAATAACACATTTAATTAATTGTTTATCGCTGTATTTATTGATTTAATTGTGGCACTTTATATTAGCGACGTGGTTTTATGAATGACACATTTATTTATTTAATTCCCCATTTAATTATTTATTTAATGCTGTATTTATTTATTTAATTTTGGCACTTTTTATCCTCCATACAGAAGCAGTTCCTCGCAAATATATTGCGATATATTATATCTCACTGAAAAGTTTTTTTTATAAACATTGTTTTTTTTTTAAATAAAGCATTTTAAATGACACAATCTTCACATTTAATTAATTTTAATACCAATTAAGGCCTTAATCTAATTTAAAAATGACTCGTTGGTTGACTTTTAAAGACCTGCGGAAACCCTGGGTCAGCCTCTGCTGGGACGGTTCTGTTCGGTTCAGACCAAAATGATTCATGGATTTATTATCCAGNGTTAGCGCTCACAGAGCTCAGAGGATTAAGTTAAAAGTTCTCTTTTCTGTTGCTGTTGTTTCAATAAAAGTAAGTTTTAAGATAATCTGAGGCGAGAAAAATATACTTTAAGCTTCACTATATGGAACATTTACTGATTAAATGCAGAATTAAAAAAAAGTTCTGATGTTGAGAGGACCGTGGCAACCAGCGGAGCTCAGAGGCTAACCGCATCCAGGGCTAGCGTTAGCCCGTCTGCAGTGGCCAGGGCTAGCGTTAACCCATCTGCGGCGGCCAGGGCTAGCGTTAGCCCATCTGCGGTGGCCAGGGCTAGTGTTAACCCGTCTGCGGCGGCCAAGGCTAACGTTAGCCTGTCTGCGGCGGCCAGGGCTAACGTTAACCCTTCTGCAGCGGCCAGGGCTAGCGTTAGCCCGTCTGCAGCGGCCAGGGCTAACGTTAACCCGTCTGTGGCGGCCAGGGCTAACGTTAACCCTTCTGCAGCGGCCAGGGCTAGCGTTAGCCTGTCTGCGGCGGCCAGGGCTAGCGTTAGCCTGTCTGCGGCGGCCAGGGCTAGCGTTAGCCTGTCTGCGGCGGCCAGGGCTAGCGTTAACCCGTCTGCTGCGGCCGGGGCTAGCGTTAGCCCGTCTGCGGCGGCCAGGGCTAACGTTAGCCTGTCTGCGGCGGCCAGGGCTAGCGTTAACCCGTCTGCTGCGGCCGGGGCTAGCGTTAGCCTGTCTGCAGCGGCCGGGGCTAACGTTAGCACGTCTGCGGCGGCCAAGGCTAACGTTAGCCCGTCTGCGGCGGCCAGGGCTAGCGTTAGCTCGTCTGCGGCGGCCAAGGCTAACGTTAGCCCGTCTGCAGCAGCCCTTTCTCTGCGTAGCTGCGTGTGAAGGACCGCTGGCTCTGATGGAGGTTTGATTGTTTTATTTATTTAAAACTTTCATTATTATTCCTCCACTGAATGAAAAAGTCATAATTTATTATAATCTAGAGACTATTAATAACAGGAGATGAAATGCAGCTCCAGACTAGCTTTGAATGTGGTGATGTCATCAGTACGCTGCTTTTCCAGCTGACCCAGATTTATTCTGCTCCCGTTCTCCCCGAGTTCAGACTTTCCTGGGTTCTAGTAAAGAACGGACTTGGTGAAAACACAAGTCTGTACTCCCGTTCTAGTGAATTGAGAAACAGGAGAAACAGGAAGTTGGTGAACTCTGTCTAAATCTTAGGGGTTAATTAAATTTTCTAGTTTGGATCTGTGGGTTTTCAGTAAGATTTTAAGACTCAAGTGAAGCAGAAAACAGACCTGGATCCAAACATGTTAGGTCACCACATCCTCTTCGCTCTCAGGGTCCAGCAGGAACCTCGAACTGAAACGCCGCTGATTGTTCAGACACATGCATCTGCTTCTGTGTTTGTGATGCACTCAGAGTTGTGAACGCAGCCCCACATCGGCGCACCACCTGTTTTCCCAGAGTTATGATCTCAGCCTGCAAGCGTCTCGGCCCGAACGCTGCCAAACTGCAGACGGCCGTGTGTGTGTGTGAAAATCTAACGCTCTGAACTTCCATATCAATGCCTTTTTCTCCCAGTGTTTTACATCTGATCACGTTATGGAATGGAAATGTCATGAAAGCTGTTAGTAAACAAAGTTTCCTTTTGTTTACGCTGTGTACAAAACGACAATAAAAGTTTGTCTAAATCTAAAAGCCGATGGAGAAGGAAGATCAAAACAGGAATCAGAGCAAAGATGTAAACATGTGGAGGGAAAAGTGAGAGCCTGTAAAACAGCAGGCAGGGAAAGAGTTAAAAACCAGATCAAAACACCAGCAAGAGGAAAAGGGGAAAAACAAAAAACACAATGGCGTCACTTTTTTTAAACATCCGTCCTCCTCTCACACTTCCTGTTTACGCTGAAAATATACACGACCTCCTCAGCAGTGAGGTGTTCCCCGTCAGACGCCTCCGCTCCGATTCGCCATCAGGTCAGGGTCACCTTCACTCTTTACCAGCATTCAGGGCTCTGATACAGCCGCTCATCCAGCCCCACACCATCATACTACCACCACCGTGCCTGGCTGTCTGACAGACCTCAGAGTTCTTCTGGGTCAGCAGTGGTTCTGACCTT
>NW_015153816.1:0-1507 GCF_000732505.1 Cyprinodon variegatus | reverse complement strand
GACCTGATTGACTAGGACCTGACTGTCTAGGACCTGACGGACCAGGACCTGACGGACCAGGACCTGATTGACTAGGACCTGACTGTCTAGGACCTGACGGACCAGGACCTGACGGACCAGGACCTGATTGACTAGGACCTGACGGACCAGGACCTGACAGACTAGGACCTGATGGACCAGGACCTGACTGACTAGGACCTGACTGTCTAGGACCTGACGGACCAGGACCTGACAGATCAGGACCTGAAGGATTAGGACCTGATGGATCAGGACCTGACGGACCAGGACCTGACGGATCAGGACCTGACGGATCAGGACCTGACGGATCAGGACCTGACAGATCAGGACCTGAAGGATTAGGACCTGATGGATCAGGACCTGACGGATCAGGACCTGACGGACCAGGACCTGACAGACTAGGACCTGACGGACCAGGACCTGACAGATCAGGACCTGAAGGATTAGGACCTGATGGATCAGGACCTGACGGACCAGGACCTGAAGGACCAGGACCTGACGGACCAGGACCTGACGGACCTGCCATCTCCACCCTGTATCCCTGATTCCTTCTCGTTAGCTCGTGTTTCTCTCCTTGGTCCTGGTTTTTCTCCCCTCTCCTTTATTCATATTACACACTCATTTACATATGCTAATTAATGTATAATCACCTGGGTACATTCATGTGCAAATACAAATATATGTATTAAACGGCGGCTAAATTATTCCGGGTCCGACGGCGTAAAACGCCCTCGCGGCGTTCGCCTCGGTTATCAATTTGCATGTATTTTGCTCTAATAGGCTTCATTTCTAATTTGTTAAAAGTGGAGTAAGTCTGACACAATGATAAACACCAATTATGGTTTCACAGGCAATATCCTAGTCAGCTATAATGATGATGATGACGAGGAGGAGGAGGAAGAGGGGAGAGGGCTGGTGTTTGCAGAGCCGGCAGGTTTGTGAACGTTTTGTGGAAGTGGTGCTCGTAATTAAAGCTATCAGTCACACGGCGAGGCGGAGGAACAGCAAACGGCGTGTGCAGCGCCGACAATTACAGACAAATTTGACACAATTATTATTAGAAAAGTAATTTTTCACTTTAAGGGGCGGCTCTAGTTTATGGCATCTGGAGAGGGGAGGGAGGAGGGAAGGTGGAGGGGGGGCGTCTGGAGCGGACACAGGAAGGACTTCCATTTATCAGAGCAAAACTATCTAAAAACATTAACCAGGCAGTAAGTATCCCAAACTAACAGGCGAGAATAAAACACATTTTACAGGTGAAAGGTCAAAGTTTAAGAAATGAACAGGAGGAAGGATTCTGAGAGGGAGTCCATGTTCCAGGCAGGAGGTGCCGACCACTGGATCCTGATGACGCCTCATCGCACAGCAAACACCTTCAAAGCTATATCCTGGCTAAGCTAGGGTTAGGTTAGGGTCAGGTCTAAGAGGCATTCACATTTCTATGCTGAGATTTCTAGTTAGAGTGGCTCAGCTTATCCTGATCTATCTC
>NW_015153815.1:0-7869 GCF_000732505.1 Cyprinodon variegatus | reverse complement strand
TTTCCTTAATGTAGTTGCGCTTTGCTTTATGTAGTTGCGATTTCCTTAATGTAGTTGCGCTTTTAGATTTGTAGTTGCAGTTTGCACTTCAGGGCCACCGTACTTTTAAGACTTTTTAAGGACCCGGGGGAACCCTGAGTACAAACAAATAAGTGATAATCTCTGCAGATCTGCTTACCCTGCCTAATCAGAGCCCCTCTATACCCGGTCAGAGTGACATGGAGATTAAAAAGCTGTAGATAAGCGGTG
Source organism: Cyprinodon variegatus (assembly GCF_000732505.1). Classification (NCBI taxonomy): domain Eukaryota; kingdom Metazoa; phylum Chordata; class Actinopteri; order Cyprinodontiformes; family Cyprinodontidae; genus Cyprinodon; species Cyprinodon variegatus. The sequence goes on along the minus strand of NW_015153815.1, from coordinate 7,620 downwards.
TGTTCAGGTCTACAGACTGTGATAAAGATGCTGTAACCCACATGCAGTAGAGGGGAAACCCACCTGATGAGGCTTCAGTCAACTCCTCGCTCACCACGGACCTGGATGATAAGCTTCTGGCCGGGGAGCTGGGTAGAGAGTCGGACTCTGCTGACACAATGCTGATGTCTTCAAACAGCCATGGTGGAGGGATGTCCATTAATAAATCTTCCACATTCTGACGAGCCCTCTCCTCTGTAACGATGGACGTCCTCTTGCCACTCAGAGAACTACCCTTACTGTTGCCCGTCGTCGTCCGTCTACAGCGGGCGGGTTTCTCTCTTGGATTCCTAGCTTTAGTGGCAGCGTGTGGCTTTGTCTTCCTCTGCGGTTTGCAATCCGTCGTGGATTTGGAGAGTTTTGGATCATGCAGATCTTCGCTAATGTCCTTCTCCTGGCTGGGCAGCATTTGAAAATCTTCCTCTCCTCTCCACATGTCAGAGCTATAGAGTCTGTAGAAAGAGGGATCCGCTCTGCAGGCAGGATCCGGAACAGGTTCCACATCCGATGAAACCTCTCTGCTGCTTTTCTTTGTTTTTTTCTTGTCGTCTGAAACTTCGGCAGACTTCTTTTTTCTGGATCCCTCCTCTTCTTCTCTTCTGGGTTTTTTTGGTTTGCGGTATTCTGAACTTGAACAGCCGTGCTGATCTGCCTGCAGGGCTTTGGGGTTATTCTCTGAAATTTCCCCCAAAGGACGCTTTGAAGATCTGCTGGTTTCTGGCTCTGCACTCGGAGCCGCCGCGTCCGGCGCCCCCTGGGCGTCACAGCGGAGCCCTGCAGGGAGGATCGGGTCATGGTCCACATCTGGGAGGCTACTGGAGTCTCTGCAGACAGAGATGACAAACGTCCCTCTGCATCTGCGTTTGTTCTGCTTTTCTCTTCCGTTGTCAGGAGGCTGATTTTCCACCAACTCTGAACATCCAACCTCCTCCAGATAGAACCCGCATCCATGCAGCGGCTCTCCTCTTTCTGCTTCCTCTTCGTTCTGGACCGTCTCCAGTCTGGACTGCCGGCTCTGATTATCATCATGTGAGGACAGAAGTACTGAGGCTGATGGGCTATTTTTAACGGCGGCAGACCTCCTCTTAACTTTAGATTTGGACCTTCTGTAGGTGACGTTAAAACCTGCGGAACCTTCTCTTGACTCATCACCGCCATCTTTTGAAGAAATTACTTTATGGTCAGAAAAATAATCATCGACTTGCTTTTTTGCAGGGTCACAGGAGTCAGTGGATGCCTTCTGCTGATTGCCAAGTTTAGGAATACGAGATGTTTTGCCATTCCTGAGGAGTTTCTTAGTTAACTGGTGTGTAGGAATGTCTGGGTCTTTATCTCCTGCTGGTTGTTCACTTACTTGTGTAGAAATTTTTGCAGGTGACGTTTGATTTAAACCCTTCTGAACGTCTGTAGCAGAACCACGTTCCTGCGGACTCCTTGCATTTGCTTTGCTTTCCACGGTGATGATTTCAGCAGCTTTGGTCAGAGTGATCTCCATTGATGTGCTGAGCAGCACAGTATTGTCAGGTTGTTTAAACTGAGGCTCATCTTCCAAGGCAGAGCCGCTTGGAACATTGATGTCACCAGAAACGGAGGGCGAGTTTATCCAGGTTGGATTGTTTTGAGGACAGAGGACAGCGTTATTCTCCAAGCTGGGCTGAGAAAACGCCCTGGACAGCCGCTCCACTTCACTCCTCAGACTGCTGCTGCTGGATGGACGACACGCTGCAGGAGGAGGAGCTTCTACACGGCAGCTTAAACTCGCAAAATTCTCAGCGTCCTTGTTTCCTGAAAAAAAGACATTCTTTTATAAAGTGTCTGCAAACAAATCCCAAATGATTGTTCTCTAAATTCAAGGGTGTCAAAAACCCACCATAAAGTAGATCAGGGGTTTTGCTCAGAACACCAGAAACATCCTCACTCCCGTTCTTTTCTAGAACACGTGCTCTTGCCTCTGAGTTTTTGTTTGGGCGGAGGGAAATCCTTGATATTTCAGGCTGCAGAACTAACTGAGCATTACGCCTACGGGTAATGATATAAAAATATAATTAAAGGAAATCGTATTTATATCTACTGAAGCTCCAAAAAGCTACTAGAACTACTTACCAACTTGCTGCATCCTTCTCCTGGGTTTCATGGGTTGAGGTGTCGCTGCCATCTGACACTCTTGGAGAATCCTGAAGGAAAACGGACATCTTCAGTTTGTTTGTTGTTCATTCTCAAGTTAACATTGTTTATCTTCTATCCCCTAGGGCAGATTTGAAAGAAGGTTTGATTGAAACCTTGGGGTTTTTTAAAAAAATTTTGAAGAATGAATTGTTGTCTGTTTAAGAGATAGTGTGCAGGAGGTCAAACAAACATTCAATATATTTTCCATCCATCCATTTTCCGCCACGCTTATCCCAAGTGGGGGTTTGCGAGGGGTGCCGGCGCCTATCTCGAGCTGTCTACGGGCGAGGGGCGGGGAACACCCTGGAGAAGCCGCCAGTCCATCGCAGGGCAACACAGAGACAAACAGGAAAAACAATCATTCACACACACACTCACACCTAAGGAGAATTTAGAGAAGTCAAGTAACCTAACAGTCATGTTTTTGGACTGTGGGAGGAAGCCGGAGTACCCAGAGAGAACCCAGGCATGCCCACGGAGAACATGCAAACTCCATGCAGAAAGACCCAGAGCCAGAAATTGAATCCAGAAACTTCTTGCTGCCCTACTGAGCAACCCACATGTTTCCCAATGCTGTCAACATTTCTATAATAAATACATTTAAACAATAAATGTAAAAATTTCGTTCAACGAACATTTGCATCATTTGCCACAGAGATCAGTGGTCATAGTCTGCAGCACGTTTCAGCGCATTTCAAAACATTTGGAAAGGCATTTCCAGGAAAGGCATGATAAATATGCAGCCGATCACCAAGTTGGGAGTGAGAGAAAAAGTAAAAAAATAATAATAATAATAAAAGTCACTTTCAGAATCACTACGAATATCTGATTGGATTTTAGCTGCAGCTCAAAACCAACAAACACGTTTCAACATGAAAACTTCAGGTTTCTGGCTGAAGACATCTTTACTAAGGAGAAGGACAAAAAAAGCATTCAGGATGATGAGTAATGAGGAAGATCAGGGAGGCTATCATGTGCCAAGTAGCGATGGTTTAATGAGGCATCTTGAAGCCAAACTGTACTGTAAAGTGCATTGATAATATCTTACAGAATACTGACACCTGCTGGACAAATAAAGACACAACAGGCAGCTGATTTCACAGACTAAACTGAATTGATTTGATGATCTAGTACACCGATATAATTGAAGTTATTGTAGGTTATGGTATCATTTCATATCTATATTTAAATAGAAAATGTAAATAAATTTGATAATTTTAGATGCAGCCAATAAACAATGTAAACGTACGTCATAATTTAGGGGAAAATGTGAATGAGGAGGATTGTGAAACTAGGATTTAAAATCATATTTTTGAAACATTAAGTACAGTAAAAACAGTAAATTAACTAAGAGTCAATTTGAAATTAACTTTAATTCAAGTAAGTTAAATGAGAGGAAAAGGATGACACAGCAAGAAAATTAAAATAAAAACGCAACGGCTGAAACGTTCCTATTCCTTTTAGGCTCCAAAATTCATGATCATTTTAACAATAAACCGCAAAAGATAAGACTGCTTTTTTTTAGCAGATGCATCATGTTGACAGATACATTTTTTTAACTGTTTAATGAGTCAGTCAGTTAGAATAACTCCTGTATCGGTCACATGACTTTCTTGAAATGACACAGGCAATGATACGATGTTTTGCTCTACTGGCTCCATGCACGCACCGACGCTTCGGGGTTACTGGATTCATCACTTGTATCAAGTTAATTAGAGCTTTGAAATTGAGAAGGAGAATCCTGCAATCAAAGCAGTATTTATAAATAATCTGGGAATATAATCTAGGATGAGGTTTCAGGATGGGGCGATGTGAAAACGAGAGGCTGCTGGACAAATAGAAGCTTAGAAGAAGAAAGTAAAAAGTTACAGTACAGCATGATTAAGCAAGAAGCAAAAGTAACTCAATTTATTTTATATTATATGAGAATGATGAGATGTAATGTAAGAAAGAAACTTATCTTTATGTAACAAAAACAAGGAAAAATAACTGAGGCCTTCCTACTTGGTCAGAGACGAGTTCTTCCACCATGTCCAGGTGCTGCAGGGTGTTACTGTGGAAATCTTTCAAGATGAGGAGCTGAGGGGCAGAATCAAAACAAGCTGTCAACCTCTTAATGTTCCTGCTTCACTCGCTTTCATCATGATAGGAGAAATATTCTGCTTACTGCTGTAATCCCACTTACCAGTTTTCTATGCTTATATTTATTGGTAGCCAGTTTGAAGCAGAGAGTGTCGACCTGTTTCTGTAGGTCCATCACCTGCATCTCAAGCTGCCTGCTCCTCTCCTTCTGCGCCTGTAGCGCAAGAGCCAGGGCCTTGTTGTTGGTCTTCAGGGAAACCTTGAAGAAGGAGGATGTATCTGGTGCGAGAGGAAGATGATGTTAGAGCTGCTTTAAGTCTTCTGTGAGCCACAAACAAAATGATTGAGAATACCCACTAAGGATTTTATTTTTGATCTTTGAAGCCAAAACGGAGTTTTGCTTCGAGAGCTTTAACGGAGTCATTGTCTTCATGGGCAGCATCATCAGGCATAGAAAAGGCTTGACCTTGAAATCCGTGAAGCCAGAAACCTGAGAAAAGAAAAAGGATTTAGCTCCTGTAGCAATGAAGGAAAGAAATACTCAGTCTGAACTGCAAGGTGACCTTTCAGTGAGAGTTATGGAGGATATTAAATTATGCAGAACTCTAGAAACCTCATTAAGCGTGTGATCAAATATCTATAACTTATGTTTAACGACGCTGCGGGCCATCCTGATGACCCTGAAGACAGAAAATATAAAGATAAATGAGGCTCCCCTTGTTTTGAAAAGGTATGTGCAGACTTTAGTGGTGATTTGGAAACTGGTCACAATTAAGAGTAAACAGACATAATTGAGACTAGATTGGAGGATGTCTCTGCAGGGGCTGCAGGACAGTAACCCCCAACATACAGTAGAATGGTTCAAATACTAACATTTCTCATTCAAAGTCCAGATATTGATCACATTGAGGGAGCTGCTGCTCACTTTTTCATCAAATTGGTTATGTTAAGCAGTTTTAAAGATGTCAACGGTTCAGTGACTGATGCTAAAAGCTGAATTATTAACATCAAATCAAGCAATGCATTAATATTACTTACATTTAGCTGCTTAAGTTGCAGAAAAGCACCATGAATTTAGGGATTCTCATATTAAAGGCTTTCTGAAAACGTTAGAAAGGCAATGTAGACCCCCAGAGCCAAAACAATGTATAACCCACCAACCATTAGCTTATTTTAAATTAGCTAAATATCCAGGTAGTTCATACAAGTATAACGTTTCTAAGGAAAAATACAATTATTTCACTTGAAACAAAGCCACCATTCAACTCGCACTCATTGGCGTTAAAACACAGAGAGAGAAAAAAATGAATATTAAAGAACAACGGACAATGTTTTAAACATAAATGTCTGTTAATTCATTCTGTGTGAACACTACACACTGGCTGTACATTAACACGCTAAGCTAACTAAACGTTTTTAATCCTAACTTTCTCCAGCGTCACCCTGTTTGAAAGTTTTTGACCGCTACGATTTGTCATCTAGGAAAGAAAACAAGCTCGCAGGCAAACGTTCAATCCGATTTAAGACGTACCTCTAATGTGCGCGGCTTCTTCTAGAAACAAAAAATTCAAAAATAAACAGAAAGACCCACCAAGCTTCCGAGCGCATGCGCAATGTCAACTTCTTCTTCTTCTTGTGTTATTTATGAGCGGTTGGCCAATTTTATGCTTCTCTACCGCCACCAAGTGGCAGAGGTGTCAAAAGTATTTATATTTATTGCTCCAGTAGAAGTATAAATCCAGAGTCAGAGTATAAAATTAAGCTTTTTAATAAATTAAAAATGTAAAAGTACAATTTTTAAAATTTCTTAAAGTATAAAAGTTAAAGTAATGCAGTAAAAAACCCTATTAAAGGAACATTTTTCTACAATTCAGGATGATAACATTAGACTTCATTTTCTTAGTTTTATAACTAATGGTAACAGTGTCAAATTTAACTTACAGTAGCATCATCTTTTAAAATATATATATTTTTATATGTGATGAACAACAAGTTGGGGCAGCACCAAGTCCAGCTACAAAGAAATTGTTGTCTGGATGAAACAAATTATTCTGATGTTTTTTAGTTTTTTAAATACCAACAGGCCATACTGGAAATGAACTGAAACGAAAAAACTAACCAGTCTATTTCTAAAATGTAAGAAGTAGAAATTAGAGATAAATGGTACAAAATATAAAGAACAGAAGTAAAAAGTATAGATAGCCAAAATTTCTACTTAAGTCAGGTAACAAAGTATTTGTACTTTGTTACAACTATGCCAAGTGGTAAGAAGTGGGGAAAATGTTTCTTATAGTACACACACACAAAAATAATTGAAATAAATAATTGAATGAACTCGTAAATAATTTAAATCCTCTCAAATGAGCCATTGATACATGAAATCTGAAAACTTAGTAGGTGAAATGTCTGTTGCCCTAAAACTTCTTGTTTTATTTTGTGTAAGGTTTTGGATTAGAATATATTTAACTTATTTTCAGGATTTTTGCACAACATGCTCTACAGTTTTTTAGCTAAAAAAATAAACCATAATTTCCTGTAATATTTTTCCTCATTTCAAAAAGTGACTTGGTTAACTGAGTGACCAAATTTGAGTCTTGATATAACTGTATCTTCTCTTCTGCTTTTTGCCACACTTTCTTCCTTCCTCTGTATTCTACCCATCATCCTTTTTTTTCTTGTCACTATTATTCTATTAAAGTTAAATTCTATATTAATATTCTATAGTTGTAAACACGACTTAGGGCCTGTGATACTGGATGTACAGCCGGTAAACACTAATACTTACACAGTTGAAAATTATGTCAAAATAGTACAACTGCAGCTGAAAGAGAGCACAGGGGAACTTTTTGGATTGGATTACCCATAACCTGGCATGTGTCACAAATTCGGCATAACGATAAATCTGCCTTCAGCCCTGGCTTCAGGGCATGAAGAGGCTGACAACTTGTTTTGATTCTGCCCCTCAGCTCCTCATCTTGAAAGATTTCCACAGTAACACCCTGCAGAACCTATAACAACCCTGAACTCATGTTGCTTCTTAGAATAGTCACCATCCTCAATCACAGAAAAGCAATTCACAGGAGGTGGATCAGCTTGTTGTGCAAAGTTGTCAAGTAACAAAGTACAAATTCTTTCTTACCTTACATATAAAGAAGTGTTGGCTATCTATACTTTACTGGAGTCATTATTTTTTAGGCAACTTTTTACTTCTACTGCAAACATTTTTTTTTTTTTTTTTTTACAGTTTGACAGGAAGTCCACAAACTGTAGTTAAAAGCCTTCAGCTGATCCAAAATGCTGCAGCCAGAGTTCTGATGAAAATGAAAAAGAGAG
>NW_015153814.1:3119-7895 GCF_000732505.1 Cyprinodon variegatus | reverse complement strand
ATTTGTTTCTGAGAAAGGCATTTTCATTTCATGCTACTTTAAATCTTGTCGTATTTATGCTGCTGTGCAAACACTCATACCCTTTTAAACGCTTTACAAATATCAATATATTTTATTGAGATTTTTTTATTTGATAGAAAAAAACAGAGACAATTAATTGTGTAGATGTTATGAAGGAAGATATATTAAGATTTTTACAGATAAGAATAAAAAAAGCTCAAGCTGTATGTGTGTTTTGGGCCCCTGAGTAAATTCTTGGTAGGATAACCTTTTGCAGCAATTAGAAATCCCACGTTTTCTTTTTATTCTGCTGTATTTCCGTCAGATGTCTTAGTGTAGATGTTGAAGTCTTTGCCAAATTTTTCATTGCAAAATAGAAACTCAGTCAGATTGAATAGAGAATGTCTGTTAACATTTATTTTCATTTTTTTTTTTTTATATATTCTTGATCTTGATTTTGACCGGGCCATTGTAAAACTGCATGTTTTGACTTGTTCAGTTGGAAACTTACTCTTGGCCACAGTTACAGGGACTTTTTCTGATTTAAGAAGCTTTTCTTCCATGATTGCTGTGGCGCCATCCCGCCTCGATGGCCCTGCTACCAAAATCATCCTCTAAAGCTTGGAACAGTAGGGCTGCTGGATTCAGGATGATGCCCAGTGTTTGTTATAAGGCTCACCTTTTACTAGATGACCTTCTTGTCCACACAGATTGTGCCACACTGCCAACTTGACTGGATGTGTCCTTTATTTGTTGTTGTTAAGGCCTTCTTCTTGTAAATCTTCCACAAAGGCCTTATTTGAGTCCTTAATTAATCGTTGTCATGGTTACAGATTCACCCACCAGAGCTCTAGATCTCTGCAACTCCTCCAGAGTCACTTTGAGCCTCCTGCTATTTTTTTTTCTGTATTATGCTTTCTTTTCCTGAACTGTTCTGGTGGGTGGCCATGACACAGAACTCTGGCAGATGTTTTGGACCTTAATTACATTTACCAGCTAGTCTCTTTTCAGTTTCTTCACAGCTTTAACCCTGCTGTGTTCCGCTTTCTTTTTGCTTCTGTTTGTTCATTTTAAGTTTTCTTAAGGACTCTATTCTCTAATTAATGTGAAGGTACGGTTCCCATTACCTTTTTGGGGGGTATCTGAGTAAGGTAGGACAAAGACATATGCATAATATTCTTTTTAGATTTTTATTTGTAAAATGTATTTTTTTATTAAATCATGCCTTTCACTTCTGCATTGCTTTATCATAAAACAATTGCATGTTTTTTATTTAACATTAAATGCATAAATGTTGAAAACTTTTATAAGGCTATATAAAGAAAATAAAACAGTTTAAAATGAATTAGTCTTGCTTATATCAGATCCCTATCTGTCTGGTTCTGTTGGTGCTTTTAGTTGCCGTATCTGTTCCTTTTTTGAAAAAATCATTGCGCTTTTAATGGGATGCTGTTATAAATGCAAAAGTGGCTGAAACCCGCCACCACTGTCATTTTGCTTTTCCCTATTTCATACAGATGTCTATCCATGCTTTATGCTCATTAAGACTTGTTGATTAATCAGAATTACAGGGTTGGATTTAAAGAATGGAACATTATGTTTTTATACAGTCAGTACTCAGGATTAAACTGCCTGTATCTTACTTTTTATTTGATGTAGCTGAATTCTATGCAAAGAAAAAGAGATAATAAAAACCCAATAAGCTGTTCTAGTGTTTCTATATACAACTCTGTGATAAATGTAAAAAAAGAGGGAATTTAATGCATATTTCATTTAATCATTTGTAAATCTATTAAAACAGATAACTTGCATAAATTGCTGTGTTTGTGTTTGTGTGGAAGAACTGAGATCATCATTCCCCCCAAAATACCTTCCTTTGTGATTGTCTAATAATTATTTAAGAGACTTTTTAGGCATTTTTGTGTTTTATTTTTTTTTAAACATGTTAGAAAATCTACCATCTAATAAGACTGAAAAAATCTGAACTGTTATACAGATCTTCTAAAGTGTAATGCTGTAATTCTTTTTCCTACAAAGGTGAGAAGAGGATTTAGAGAACTCATACTGGAATAAAAGCTAATCCTGCTGTGAAGAAATTAATTTAATTCCTTTCCTGTTGAAAATGAGTCTGTTTCTTTTCAGGGAGACAGAGATCAATATTCACAGTAAGCATAATATTTTAGTGGTTTTGAAAATAGTGACAAAAAGAAAACTTTTTTTGTTTTACCCTTATGCCAAGAATAAAACACCAACATCTCAGTTGGTGCATTTCAGAGGGAACTCTCTCACACAAACACATCACATCTACATTTCAATGCAAGAACACCATGTTAGCACACCGATATCCTGTTTTATTTTTTCATATTCAAACACATTTTCATAGCCTAAGGTCCTTGTATTGAATGATCCCATTAATATTTACTATTTAAATAATTAAACTTTTATTGATTGTGTAAAGTCCACTTTGAAGCAGCAGCAGGGGCTCTAAATGAAGGGATAAAGGTTTAATTCTGCAAGTGATCTTCTTGACCTTGCCAGTTGCTCAGCTTTACGCCCTTTGCATGTCACAACCGGGTGTTGAGATATGATATTCTGCTTAAAGCGTTCATTTTTTCATGTAGTGTAAAAAAAAGATTGCTGCATCATTTTGAGTAAATCGTGACTAATGTAATCTGACCACTTTTAGGCTGTATGCTCTACAAATTACATCAGGCAATCTGTTACAATTCCTCTAATACAACCAATGATATAGCAACAATAATGCTATAATACGTATTTTGTAGCTTTATTTCTCTTTAAACACCTCAGAGTTCTCATTTTTATATACTGGAGCAGGTCTGAAAGCTTAACTAGGGAAGACCAAACAAGTAATCTCTGGCCTGCATGGAAATCACGGCTATGTTCACATGGCAGTGAAAAAATGGTGCAGTTAACTAAAACTGGGAATGCAAACACCATAAAATATAAAAGATAAGAGGAATCATCTATATGTTTAATTTATAGGTGGGATCAGAAAACATTTAAAATCTCTCTGTGTCTAGCAGAACCACACAAACTCCCTCCTCTCCATTTTGTTCTCTATACTGCTGTATTCATGCAGTCTTTCATAATCAACATACTGATAGTTTTGGTCAAATTAACATTGTTTTTTCCATTCATGCTTTATGGGTTTGCAGCTTTACTTTTCCAGGAACTTATTCCTGCAGAATATTCTGTACTGTATGTAGCAAAACTCTAAAATGGGTTCCTAAACTTACCTGTCATACTTACCATCTCTAGCATCCCAAACCAGCTGCTTTTATAACTGCGTGACTCCATCCATTTACTTGGGTTTGCTTTTAAAATGTCATGGTGAATTGAGGCAAAACATTAGATAATGGTGTGAGTCCAGGCTGTTGTTTTACTGTATTTATGCAATAGCTATCCACGCTAATGAAGATTTAGTTTTGGTACATGCTCATACGACCTGATATAGGAAAGGAGCTGGCCCACTTTTATTGTTAAGCTTAAGAAAAATAACACATTTGGAGCAATAATAGCATTTTAAGGTTGGCATATAACTGTTTAAAATTGTACATAGATGCAGCCTATTTAGACAAGTAAATTATATCACATATTGCGATCTATCCATCCATTTTCTTCTACTATATCTGGGCATGGGTTGCAGAGGTACCAGTCTAAGCAGAGATACCCAGACTTCCCGATCAAAACACCACCTCCAGTTGCTCTGGGGGGACCCTAAGGCGACACCAGGCCAGCTCACAGTGTTGTTTTTTCAACAAATATTACCAAAGTATAAATTGGCTTAAACAACCTTTAGCTGATGCCATTGGTCAGTAACGGCTGGCCAATAGAGGGCACTAGGCCGCGGCCCCACCCACCCAATGACTTAAATTACAAAATTAAAATATTTCAGAATATATTAATATATTTTTAGATGTGCAAGATAAATATTTGATCTGTAATGACGAGTAAAGCTGTTAACTTTTTCGGATTGGTAACGTATTTCCACCCTAAGGTGCAAAAATCTTTGTCCATTGACTCTTTCTAAAAGTTGAACATTTGCAGAAGTTCTTCTGCAATACAAAGAATATGAGAGTTCAGGGAGCAGCTCTCCTGCTCCCAGAGCTGACAGGGACTGACGTCACAGTCGTAGCAGAGCTGACTCACAGGTCGAGTCACAGAAGTGAAGTCCTTTAATGCAAAGTTACTAGAAGAGGCTGGAGGTGAAATCATTTGGACCTGATCATCTGAACATCAATATTAATCAGCAGTCCAAAAGACAGATGGAGATGGTACACTCTGTGTCATGTTGGGGTTCAGGTTTCTAACCCACATGCAGAACACCAAGGAGTCAGAGTAAAAGTTTAACAATTTATTGAAGGTATGCACAAGGTTGGTTGACAGATACTGGAATCAGATCCGGGACTGGTCACACAAGGTTCTCTGCAGAGAGGGACAGTTAGGTCAGCCAGGTAGCTAATGATCTTGTAGCTGAGGGAATGTGCAGATCTGTACCTGTTCAGAGATTCAGGCTGAGTGGCAGAGGGAGGGAACCAGGAGGGTCCAGAGACTGTTTGATGGCAGAGGGCTTGGCAGCGACAGAACTTAGCTTCCGGCTTGTGAGTGTTCAGAGCTTCTTCAAGTAGCTTCTTGAAGGATGGTTGGCTGATCCAGACAGTTTGATCTTCAGGTTTGTTACTGAGAGCAGGCAGGCAGGTTTCAGTTGAGTAGCTCTTCCAGAGCTCCAGGGTCTCAGTCAGATTCTTCCTAGGA
>NW_015153814.1:0-1086 GCF_000732505.1 Cyprinodon variegatus | reverse complement strand
ATACAAGGTCTGGACTCATAAATAGTCCAGGCGATATATATTATTTACAGAGTGAGTTTCACCTGCTTGGTAAGCTCAGTTAGTAAAATAGTGGGTTAGTGCTTGAGAGATTTGGCGTTCTTTTTGAGTCCATCTCTGTGCTTTTTTTTTTCCTCTAATGGGGTAATAAAAAAAAAAGGAATAATAAAAAAAAACTGAGTGAGAATGCATTGTTCAGTATATTAAGCTAGCTGCAAAGAAAGGCGTAGACCTTTGATCCAGCAGATAAAAACGGCAATCCTAGCTTAATATGGCTTCAGTTTAAAGCTGACTGTAATTTCTGAATAACTTTTAAAGTAAATTGTAGAGGCAAAATAATAAATTGGTCAAAGAGACGAATAAGCTACAGTCTCTTCTGTTTGTGCGTTCTGCATTTTCTGCATTGTTTGTCCTAAAAGAATTGCTTTTGCCCGTAATTTGAGCAGTCAAATAAAATAATATGCCGAAGGAATTAGTACTTTTGCCTTATAAAATAATTCAGTATGATAAACGTGAAATAAAATAATGGAGTTATTTTTCTTATTTCAAATATATATAATCTAATTCAACTGGATAAAGTTATCTTATCTACCTGTCGATGGTGGCTGCTAGTCTCTGACACAGTGGAAGCTCAGAAATGCTGGGGGGAAAAAAAACCCAAAAAACTTCCCCCTGTCTGGACACTGTCAGCCAGCTTTATGACCCCCCCTCCTCCCCTGCTCCATGGAACCCATAAAAGACTTGTAACTCCACCTCCCCACAAAGTTCCTGTGCCATCTTTATTTGTTGCTGCCGCTGTCACAGCAAAACCCATGATGTTTTATGAGGCAAGCTCTTGCAAAGCATTCTGGGCTATATCTGCTCATCTAGTGACCATGAATGATCAATGCTTTTCAAGGTGCATTGTGGGAAATTATAAAACCACTACTTTTTAATCCACTAGCTGTTTGGACACTCATTTAAAAAGGTGTAACCACTATATAGTTCCCCCTTAGCCTCACTGGAAGTGACATATTTTGCTGTGTCATCCAATCAGGGTCCTACTCTATCCCTGGTTTCTTCAATGCA
>NW_015153813.1:10682-12052 GCF_000732505.1 Cyprinodon variegatus | reverse complement strand
GATATCAAAAAAGTACTCCAGAGTGTTGTTCAGCATGGGGGTGAGTAGAAAATGAAGGCTAATCATGTTTTGGGTGTACTATTCCTTTAATACGTTCATTTTAAAAACACTTGTAGTTTATTGTAAACTGATTTACTACTTTGCTAATGTACTACTAAATTGAAGAAAATTGCGGATGCTTTTGGAGCTTTTATCACAAAGTAAAATAAGAGAAATTCATGGCCTGAGGTGGTTTTCATGCTGAAATGTTTTTTGCTTCACAAAACAGCCACAGTTTAGTCCCCGTTTTGAAAGATCCTAGCTGTAGGCATCCAGATCTGGAACGGAGAGCAGCAAGCATGCAGGGCAGGATGCTGCTGGAGACACTGAATGAAGAGAGAGGTGAAGAGTTGAGCTTCAAAGGTCATCTGTGCTGAAGAGCAGCTGCTAAATGGTGCGTTTTGATCTTTCAACCAGAAGAGACGGTCAACTGTTGGTTGAGTGAAAGACATTATTCCAACAAAGAGGGGGACTAAAGGTTATGGATGAGTCTGCTGAGTTTTAGCATCAACTCTGACACAGTCAACTTATCTCGTGTTGTCTTTGTTCACCTTTTAGAGCTTGTCCAAGCTTATTGTGTGCATGACAAACTGACGAAAAGATTATCCATAAAACATGGAAATAGGTGGGAAATCATTAGAAGGGAGAACAAAACTGCTGCAGCTTTTCATGCAACTAAACCAGTTTCAGAATTTTTTAGGTACAAGAGAAGTTAAGATTTTTCTTTTAATGAATTTATTAGCATATGAAGACTGTGTGGGTTAAAATGATTTACATAAAGCAAATCTCTCTGATGAATTGGAGTCATATTGTTAATATATTTTACAGCTTTTCCACCAGAGAGGAATTTTGAGAATGGAAAATAATGGAAAATATTACATATATGCAAACATTGTAGGTTTATTATCAGTCAGCCACACAATTATAACATATATGTATTATTTGTATATTCTTGTATTAGGCAAATGTAAAGGTTTTAAATATCAATCTCACCAAAGGATTATAAGTGCATTTTCAGATGGCTTTGAATAGAATAGAACTTTATTGATTTCACAATGGAGAAATTCACTTGTGACATCGGCTTTTATAAACAGACAGGAGGTTCACAAAGGAGGAAAAGGTGCATGAAGTATATACAGTGCATCCAGATAGTAAAAATTAAAGGAAAGATTTAAGGTGACTTATATATACAGTATATTGTGGACAGTAAGGTGGTGGCAGGTAAAGTGTGGTTTCTGGTTTGTTAAATAGTTTAATATCGCATTGTAAATTCCGTAAAATTTCAAAAAATATCCACTGGACTTGGTTTCCAAGATTTGAAGACGTTTCGC
>NW_015153813.1:7063-9194 GCF_000732505.1 Cyprinodon variegatus | reverse complement strand
GCCCTTCAAAGTTTCCCAACTATTCTCAATGGGCCCTTGGATGGTCCCCTACAATTCCTTATTAAACGTCAATCTTTGTACTAGAATATATTCTGTCATGATTTGTGTACATTAATATCCAAATAGAAGCGTCATCTCCTTGTCAGACCCTGTAAATCAGAGAAAAGGGGGAGTCAGAGTAAAATAATATGCAAGAGGGGCTCCCTCCAGTGGCTGGAAGTTGGAGGGGATTCTGCTGGGAGTTGCAGGGAAGTGGCCTGCCATTCGGCTGGTGTTTGACTTGGAAGGGCCATTTTGAATGGCTGCTACTGTACCCAAAGTAGCACATTTTAGTTCAATCTGACATGTCCAAACAAAGCTTACCATAATTAAGTAAGTAAGTAAGAAGCGGGAAAAAAAAAGGATGTTATTCCCCAGGTCAAACTTTATATGAATATGTTGTTTTTTAACCTTGTGAAATTTCTTTACATTTCCTACAGGTTACTAATGTCCCACCGAGTAAAACTTGTTTGAAAACCACATTGAAAAGAGGACATGATTTACGTCCAAATGACGTCTACATTTGGTTGTAAAGTGAAAAGTGAAGATCGTTGATCTTGAAAATGATCTTGACCTTCAAAGTCTATTTTTGGGTAAAATGGGACAAAATCAGCCCCACAAACAGCCCAATGCAACAATTATTTCTGGACTAAACCAAAACTATGATGGACTGATGGACAGATTTACCCTTAAAACCAACGCCTAAGTGACGTCTGGTATTTAGGGGGTAATTCTCGCAAATACATTACATTGATGCCAATGTTTCATTTAACAATCTGAACTCCACAGCTTGGCTGATATGATGGATATGCGGAGCAAATCCATCTGGCGGAGTCAGGTTAGTAATTACTGACTCTTGGTGTTGATGTCAAGGGAATTTAATATTTGACTTGTATCCTCAACATGTTTATTCTTAAAAAAAAAAATGCATTCAAAAATTGGGGAGTTAATATTTTACTGAGTGCTCAGTATGTTTAGTTATCTCCATTTTTTATCTTTTAGAGACTCATGTCATGTTGGAGATAAAGAGATTGGATGGTTAGAGAATTACTCAGCTCATCAGAGCATTGCTGTCCTTCCCTCCTTGACAAAGCTAAAGTGTTTGCTTATCTGGCTTTGATCAACGTGTTAATGAGTGACGGCTTTTTTATGAGAACTGAGAGCAGACAGAATCCTCATCGATTTGCTGTGATAATCCAGATCTGGCTGCAGGCTGAGAACCAGCACCCTTCCTGTGAGAGGGGTCCTTATGAGGTCGCGGCAAGTCAGACACAATTGCCTTGTAATCAATAATATCGAGTGCAGAAAGCCTGCAGGATTTTACAATTTGGCCTTTTTGGATAGAGCATGTTTGGTGCAGACATTATTCTTCATTTTAGCCTAATTACACATGGAAGTAGGGGAAGAAATCTAAACGAATTACATATGCAGGTTCATCTAAAAAAAAAAAAAAAGAGAGTTTGATCATTTTTGTCTCCTTTCAGGACATAAAAGTACTATCGAACAGACTAATTATAAAGGGTGAAATATTTTTAGAATGTCATTTTTCTGATTTTTGCTTAAGATAAGATAAACAAGAATTGGGCATTTTTGGAAATAAGAATATTGAATTAGATCTACAAAAAGGATATTTCAATTGACATTTTCAGTCTGTAAAGTTTTTGTGTCTCTTTTGCTAAAGCTCTATAGATTTAACCTGACTCCGCCAGATGGATTTGCTCCGCATATCCATCTGGAAACCTTCCGTAGAAGTAATTTTGGGAAGGGGCGAAAATATTGGACTGATTGGCCTATGTTGGTGATAGACGGGCCAAATAAACCAATCAGATGAACGAAGCATATGACGTACTAACAGAGCGACGGCGAAGAGGAGCCAATTGATAGATCAAACTCTTGCCGAAACCGGTCGGGAGAAGAGCAAAAACATCTTTTCCTCTGAGAAAAGCCTCCAGAGCAGTGTTTTGCTCTTCTTTCAGTGAACAAATACTCTGTTATTCCGATAATTCACGCTAACGCTAGTTTCATCGGCTGAAGCCGCCATGTTCTTTAGACTGAACTGTCGCGCTTCTCGTTGCGTCACACCTCAACCCGC
>NW_015153813.1:4144-5223 GCF_000732505.1 Cyprinodon variegatus | reverse complement strand
CGAGCAAGTTTTATCGGAATTACAGAGTATTTCTTCACTGAAAGAAGAGCAAAACACTGCTCTGGAGGCTTTTCTCAGAGGAAAAGACGTCACTTAGGCGTTGGTTTTAAGGGTAAATCTGGTCAGTCCATCATAGTTTTGGTTTAGTCCAGAAATAATTGTTGCATCGGGCTGTTTGTGGGGCTGATTTTGTCCCATTTTACCCAAAAATAGACTTTGAAGGTCAAGATCATTTTCAAGATCAACGATCTTCACCTTTCACTTTACAACCAAATGTAGATGTTATTTGGATGTAAATCATTTCCTCTTTTCAATGTGGTTTTCAAACAAGTTTTACTCGGTGGGACATTAGTAACCTGTAGGAAATGTAAAGAAATGTCACAAGGTTTAAAAACAACATATTCATATAAAGTTTGACCTGGGGAATAACATCCTTTTTTTCCGCTTCTTACTTTATCAACTTAATTATGGTAAGCTTTGTTTGGACATGTCAGATTGAACTAAAATGTGCTATTTTGGGTACAGTAGCAGCCATTCAAAATGGCCCTTCCAAGTCTAACGCCAGCCGAATGGCAGGCCACTTCCCTGCAACTCCCAGCAGAATCCCCTCCAACTTCCAGCCACAGGAGGGAGCCCCTCTTGCATATTATTTTACTCTGACTCCCCCTTTTCTCTGATTTACAGGATCTGACAAGGAGATGACGCTTCTATTTGGATATTAATGTACACAAATCATGAATCAGAATATATTCTAATACAAAGATTGATGTTTACTAAGGAATTGTAGGGGACCATCCAAGGCCCATTGAGAATAGTTTGGAAACTTTGAAGGGCTACTACTGTAATTACTTAGCCTCGTGAGACCATCCTGATCTCACGAGCTTTCAAGCCTGCAGACTCTCCGTTAAAGAAAATTTGGAGCCGTTCACCAAACGAACGTCCAATCAGCGTTGGCTTTGAGGCGGGTTGAGGTGTGACGCAACGAGAAGCGCGACAGTTCAGTCTAAAAAACATGGCGGCTTCAGCCGATGACACTAGCGTTAGCCCGGCTATTGAGCAAGTTTTATCGGAATTACAGA
>NW_015153813.1:0-2324 GCF_000732505.1 Cyprinodon variegatus | reverse complement strand
GCAAATCCAGCAAATCCATCCAGCAAATCCATAATTTGTTTCCCTTAGATATAAAAATAACTGCACAGAGAGCTAAGGAAAGACTACACAGTAGTTGGGTTGGATTATTGGCGCGAAGATTGTAGAAACAACCTTGAGTTTGGTGAAGCAGCTCTGGCTACACAGACAGAAGACTTTAGTTCTTTTTTCTCATAACTTTTTTTAGCACACTCAACATTGGGTTTTACAGTGTAGAGTACTGTGTGTGTTTGATGCCTCTTACATTAAGAGACAGATTAGCATTTGGCCCAGAGGATATACAGAACTAAGCAAGAGTCATAAGTCAACCCTGATGTCTTCCCTAATCTGCAGTCCTCACTGAAACCTTCAAAAACAGCCTTGACCAGGTTTTATTCCCATTTGACTTTTTTTCCTCATTTCTTTTCCTATTTTCCTGGCAGCATGTTGATATGCAGCATCTCTGTCTGCAAACAATGAATACAAGGCCTGTAATTTATCCACAGAACAGATGAAATTGGGGTAAAAGATCAGGGAAAGACTTGATGCTGGACATGAACGAAGCATCTTGTTAAAATCCTGGTGTCTATCCGACTATTTTCAGCAAAATAAACGTGAATTAACTGGGTTTTTTTTTGACAGAGTAATGGTGAAGATAAACTGCAAGTCAGACACTGACAGAGGTGGGCTATAAACCCAGAGCCTGGAGAAAGGGCTCTCTGGGAGAAATTACATTGAACACTTTAAACAAAGAGGAACTTGTTTGTGTCAGTAGGCCAATTTACATCAGAAACCACAAAAATCACATTCGGTGTTCCCCAAGGGTCCATCTAAGGGCCCCTTTTATTCAATATTGCATGCTCACCCCAAGTTACCATAACTATTCAGACGACACACAGCAGTAAATTACCGTGTCTCCAGGTGACTGTGAGCCCATTCAAGCACTGGGTAAATGCATCAAAGAGATTAATGCATGGATGTGCCAACATTACAGCTACATCCAAACAAACTGAATTCCAAAAACAATCCATTGGACTTTGTTTCCAAGTTTGAAGACATTTTGCCTCCCATACAGGAAGCTTTTTCAATTCAAAATGTCAGAAATAACATTGAGTTCCAGGTTTTAAAACCTGGAACTCAATGTTATTTCTGACATTTTGAATTGAAAAAGCTTCCTGTATGTGAAGCGAAACATCTTGGAAACAAAGTCCAGTCACGGACTCAATCCAGTGGATTGTTTTTAATTTTATTTTTTGTTGATTGACTATGACCTGGATGACAGACAATCTTCACCAGCATAAAAAAAACTGAAGTAATAAACTTTGGATCAAAAGAAGAGTGTTTAAAAGTGAGCAAACTGTCACACTACAGGCTCAGATCGACTCTAAGAGTTAGCAAAGCTTGGTGGGTTTATTTAGGACAGTCCGGGTAATCGTGGTCAGACAAGAAGAGGGTCAAAGCCAGGGAATCCATGGTTGGAGGTCAGGTTTAGACAGGCAGATAAACTGGATAAAAGTGAAAAAAAAGCAGTGGGATGTTATGAGCCAGAGTTGGGGTCAGTTGGATAGAGTTTGGATATATAGGAGTAGATCTAGTTTGTTAAAACTAGTTTGGTTAGATTAACCAATGTAATGATCAAAATCTGAGCAATCCATTGGTTATAGTTGTAACATTAGTGTTAATTAGTATTGCTTTCTAGTGTGCTGCCACCTTGCTAGTGGCGTCAGCTTCAAGACATTGGTTTGCATTTCTGAGGTTGGTGGTTGTATTGATTTGCTCTTGTGCAAATATAGATTGGGTAAATATACTGCTTAGATTAGATTGGTTAGTTTAACCAAAAGATTGGTTGAACACATCATTTCCAACCCAATTAAAACCAAAAACTTTGGGAAAACTATTATGTTTAAATACAATGACTAACTGTCATGATCTGGCCTGTTTGCTCCTCTTTAATTAGTAATTCCTTTCACCTGTCGTTTTCCCTCCCTGCCTCAATTATAATTTATTCCTCTCACCTGTTTCCTCTGGTTTATATTCAGTTCAGCCTGAGCATTCAGGGCCAGATCATTTCTTGTCTTTCTGTCAGTCTGTTTGTCTGAGTTTTTGCCTTGGTTCATGTCCTGGATCCTGGCAGCCAGTGGAAAGAGGTTTTTGTGTTTGTTTCGTCTCCTGATCGTCCACTGTTCCTCCCCCGCGGAGTCCTCTGGGTTTTTGGCTTAATATGTGGGGAGGTTCAGTTTTTATCCAGTAAGCCTGGCTCCAGTAACCTGACAACAGCCAGATGCATGTCTCGCTCCGCCTAGCTCCACTCACATACATCTGGAACA
>NW_015153812.1:0-7913 GCF_000732505.1 Cyprinodon variegatus | reverse complement strand
AATATAAAAAAATATTTTTTTTCCGATTCATCGATTAATCAAAAAAATCATCGGCCGATTCATCGATTTTTAAAATAATCGTTAGTTGCAGCCCTAGTTAAGACCATGTGGGCTGTTTGGCTTTGTAGCCAATGAAATAAGGTTTCAAACAAGGGCAGACATGGCTGGGTTGCATAAAGCAGAGCCGTGTTACCGGCTTGCGTAAGAGTGAAACACACTGCTGAGGCCGGATCAATACACGCAGTTTGAAGATGAATTATAACTTAATAATAATAACTCCAATATTTTTGAAGTTTGGACACTGATTTTGTTTTATGACAATGCCTAAGGCTGAAAAAAAACAGCTCAGAAAAGGCACTGGAGCTTATTTAAGCTTGAAAAGCAGCGGTTTTAGTATGTTTTATCATTTTTAATGCTATTTTAGGTTTACTAGTGATCAATAACTTTTGAATTGAATAAGGTACAGCAAAAAATGTACATTTATTAAGCAAGACTTTATGCTTCATCTTTTTAAGGTGAAATTCTGTCACTATGTCACCTCCCTAGAATTTATTGATTGTCAGATAGAAGTTATAATTAAATAGTTGTTAGAGATTGAATTCAAACATTTATTCCTCGATGGATCAAAGGAAACTGCATCATCTGTCTGTCCCCTACCCTCTGGAAAGCTGTTCGAAGCAACCTCACCTACATAAAAGATGTGCAGTCCGTTTTCTCAGTCTTTTCTTACAGTAGTTATTTTAAGCCTTTGATTCAGAAACTGTCTTTATCTTCAAAAGTATCCTGAGGCCAGAGGGAGTTTGTCATTATCCCTGGTCTACACCTGGAAACTGGCAATAAATAAATCCATATGCCTGCTCAATTACTCTTGAGTTTATAAATTATCCCTTACATTGTTAATAACTTTCTGCACTCTCAAATGTTCATAAGCTCTGCAGTTTTTCCAACAATGGTAGATTCTTAGGTTACATATAATGCGTTGTAAAACTGTCATGATTACGTATTTGTGATTTATCTTTAAAAGTTAATACAGTTTCCACAGTTTCTATATAAAAATGATCTACTTTCAGAAATGTACCATTTTGATTTAGTGATCAATGACTTTTGAATTGAATAATATAGGGGATAAAAAGTAAATTTATTAACTGAGACTTTATGCTTAATCTTTATAATAATGATCTACTTTCAGACTAAACATTTATAGGAGTTTCGACTGTAGTAAATAAACCTGAAAACCATCACCAGTCTCTTCTACATAGACAGACAGATGGCAGGAAGACAGAGACAGATAGGTGGGGCAGAAGATTTTTATGGGTGTGCCGAGATTAATTTGTTAATACTTGGTATCACATGATTTCAGAGAAAGAGTATGTTTTCCGCATAACATCAACTGAAACAGAAAGTAAAAAGACTGGTTAAAAATTTTTTTGTTAAAAACCCATTTGTTTAGAACTGCCATTCGCTGTTAAAGTTCAACTGTTACCTGAGGTATCATTGGTTTAAGGTTGTGGTCCAATTATTTGATTTGTTTTACTACCTGCTTTTATTATGTTTTTATATTTAGGTGCTTTTATCTTTCTTGTTTTAATCATTTAATCCATGAAAAGCACTTGTATTGTCCTTTTACTAAATTGTGCTATAATCTGCCTTTCTTTGATTAATCTTTTCTGTTACAAAGAGCTCCATCTCGCCCCACCTTTAAAACCTGCTCCTGTGTGCACACATCCAGATAACTCTACAGTGCTCCCAATCCAGAAGGAAAGAAAGCCACAAAAGTAAGATATATGCAATTATTTAGTGTGGTAAGAGTAAGTATTCTTTTCTCTGATGTCATGTGGTTTTATGCTACGCTCACACCAAAAGCAGCAAAGGCAGAAGGAGCAGCTAGTTTACATGCAAAGTCCATGGTTGACATGCGTCAAGGCGCAACAAAATGTCCCACAGCACATTTTGAGCAGCAGGCGCAGCGCGTCTGGAGCAGTGTATGGCAAGCCAAGAATGCCACTATTCGCATCCAATTATTACGTTAATATTGAAATTCACTCACTACAAGCACCCGTTTTTCTGAAATTTCGCTGCTTTTTTGGCCGTCTTTTACCAACAAGCACCTCTTTTTATGTTCGTCATGATGGTACCACAAGACGCACGTTTTCCTAATATGATAATAATGTCCTACCTTCTTTTCCCACAGCCAGTGTATTTGAACTTGTTGCGTCCAATCGCTGATCAAGGTGCCAAACCAAGAAAGTTCAGCACAGATCTGCTTTGTGGAAAACTCTGCACAGAGCTCTGTGTGGCAGTGTTACCAAAGTTTACTGCATTTTCGTGTCACAAAACTTTGATTTTAGGAATATAACCACTCCATGCACTTTGCTGTTATTTTGAATCCATTTCCATGCATATTTTCATGTAAAAACGTTAACCATCAACATGCATCGCTATCTACTGTTTTGTGCTTTACAGGTATTAGTCGGAACAGTTCATAAGTCTTTGCAACTGAGAAATGTCAAAGTGATTGCATATAATGCATAGTTCTTGCTTTAATACAGGTTCAGATCCGGCTGAGGCAGTTTGACTTTTTCCTTTATATTCTCTATTGTCTCTAACCAAGCCTGTTTCGTAGTTTGTTTGTTTTTTGATTGTTTCGTCGTTTTTGTTTTTGTTTTTTTTATCCGTAGGCCACTTCACTGTTGTTTTTGACCCATCACCATGCATTCTTTCATGTAGAAACGTTTTACATTGTGCTAATAGAATGACAATAAAGGGCCCACTTGTGTTCCAGAAAATGTATCTGTCTGACTTTTTTTCTGTATGTTTCCTGCATATCGCTAACCTTTTCCCAAGCTCATAATGTTTTCTACAGCCATGGAGCAACTGCTGTTAAAATTAAATGTGACATCTTAGTAACATAGTACCTGTTTTCTGGATACACTCCCGATGGAAGGTGCTGCACCCATACCTTGTCTCCTACTCCACAAGGAAAATGTAATGACTCTTGCGCATTTGAATCTTGTTCTAGTACACAGAAGTTAAGGTAATGACTAGTGATCAAAGGTAGTGTGAAATAGATAAATAATAGTTCATAATAAATAAAAGAGATGAAAGAATCCAGTATCCAGAATCCAGTTCTCTCTTAAAAAAGAGACACACCTTGCCTATATAGTATCTCAGAGAGGACCTGGTTGCTGCTCTGCCATTAGCCTACTTGTTATATGGTGCCGTCTGCAGACTGAAAGAATTGTAGACTGAAAGAACATATCTGTGATATGGTTAAAAAATATATATATATATATCATTCCTCAAAACTACAAAAAACAGCAACATGGCGAACATAAAAAATGTATATACATTTAGGGGAGAAAGAACATGAGCTATGGGGTTCGAACCTGCACTTACTTAACTAAGCAAGTGTTTTATCATTGAACTACTAACACTTTTAATCAGAAAACTGTTGCAATTAATACCTGTAAAGCACAAAACATTAGTTAGAAATGCATGTTGATGAAATGCTTTTTACATGAAAATATGCATGGAAATACTGTATATTCAAAATAACAGCAAAATGCATGTAGTGGTTATATTCCTAAAATTAAGACTTTGTGAAACGACAATGTAGTGAATTTTGGCAACAATGCCACACAGAGCTCTGTGCAGAGTTTTCCACAAAGCTGATCTGGGAGCTTGCAGGGAGTCAGACACAGCACTGCTGATGCAGAGCGCTATGATCACTCCTCTGAAACAGTTTATTAACGCCTAACTTGACTTAAAATGCTGAAACCTCCCGGCAAAACATGTTCGCTTTTGTTATCCTGCTGCCTGCATTTTGGATTACGTACATTAAAACCGCTTTCCAGCCGTCGGGGCAAACCGCGAGGAGGCGACCGGGCCATAGGCTGCTGTTGAAAGGGATTCCCAGTGACAGCGCAGCGCCGGTATGTGGGGGTCTGAGCGGCTCCCACAGAGAAATAATCTTTAAAAGGCAGGATGGTAATCTGGATGAACTGACTGCACAGACCATGTTTTCAGGAGGACTTTCTCACTTCAACATAGATTCTAACTACTTTATTCCCACTGATCGCAGCTAATATAGCCGCCATTGTTCCAGGCAAAGAATGGATAGGGTAGCTCCACCCAACCCGCATCAGACCCACTTTTCCACCTTCAGAACTAAACTTGTACAAGCATCAAAAATGAGGCAGCAGACATGTTTTTGCTGCTCCTGCTGCTTTTGTAGTGAACGTAACATTAGAGAAGGGGTATAGAATCAGAATCAGACATACTTTAATAATCCTAGAGGGAAATTACTTTAGATTCTGGAAAACATCATAGCTCCAATTCTCAACCCATGTCACCTCATGTACTTTACAGAGACAACTCAAGCAGATCATCCACTCAAATTGATTCAAAGTTTTCTATCTAAGGAAAACCAATTGATTGCTTCGACTCATTGACTCTTCAGCAATCCCTCACACTAAGCATGCTTGTAGCGACGTGGAGAGGAAAAACTCTCTTTGAACAGGAAGAAACCTCCAGTAGAACCAGTCTATGAACACACTATGTCACCTCCCTAGGATATATATATATATATATATATATATGGATGAATAGATAGATAGATACCCATACAAAACAAAGTGAAATGCCTTGACACAAAACATAAGTTGTTTTTTTGTTTTAAAAATAACCCCATCTTTCTCCTTGCCCCTATGTTTACAGGTATCAACTTTTTATAGGTTCAGCATGTCAATGGATTATATTTATAAGAATGCCACCATAGATAAGGGACCCCCTGCCCGTTTTAATCTGTTTACTACCAAGAGGAATCTAGATGGAGATCAGACTGTGTCCAGAATCAAAAGATGCAGCCTTGGTGAGAGAGATCCAAGCAAGCCAAATAAAACAATCCTGCTGGTTGGAGAGACAGGAGCGGGAAAATCTGCCTTTATCAACACATTTTTGAACTATGCAATGGGTATAAAAAAAGAGGATAAAGTTTGGTATGAGATTGTTGAGGAAAACGTGGAAACCTCCAAATCAGGAAGTGTTACGCTTCAGGTGACAGTTTATGATATTTTTGGATTTGAAGGTCGAACTCTGCCATTCTCTCTGACAATCATTGATACTCCTGGATATGGAGACACCAGAGGGATTGAAAACGATGCATTAGTTGCTCGAAAACTTTTGGATTTGTTTCGTTCAGAAGATGGTGTCAGTTCAGTTGACGCAGTTGGTCTGGTGTTGAAAGCAAGTGATAATCGACTGAGTGACCGATTGACATACATTTTCAATTCAGTGCTGGCATTGTTTGGAAAAGATATTGAGACAAATATTGTAGCTCTCATCACTCACTCAGATGGAATGCCACCTAAAGTTGCCCTCAAAGCTCTAGAGGATGCAAACATTAAGATGGCCAAAAATGAGAAGGGCCAGCAAGTTCACTTTGTGTTCAACAATTGCCTGAGCACTAAAATAACAGAAGATACAGAGTTTGGGCTGAACCAGGCATGGGCTGTTACAATCAGAGGAATGACTAAACTCACACCCTTCCTGGTAAACAGTCAACCTCAAAAACTAGACAACACTATATTAGTCCTCAATGAACAGATTGGGTTGACAGCCTGTGTTAACAATCTGGCAGACAGAATTGATCTAAACAACAAGAATCAACAAAAGATTAAACAAACTCGAGAAGGTCTGGAGAAATACAAGGCAGAATTTAGTAGTGGAGAGAAATTCACTTTCGAAGTTGATGAGCCATACAAGGAAAAAGAAGACATTGATGGAGGGATGTCGTGGTTTCTTATTTTTGGGGGAGCTGTGACTTGTAATGTCTGTAAGGAGAACTGTCATTATCCTGGATGCTCTCTTGCCTGGTATCCAAGCCACTGTAAGGTCATGAAAAATGGTCGCTGCACTGTTTGCACCAATAAGTGTCCTGCAGACCAACACGTGAAAGAGCAAAAGAAGTATGTGATCAAGACAAGAAAGGTTACAAAAACCATCGAGGAATTAAAGCAGATGTATGAAGAAAATTTAACAATGGGTGAAAGGCTTCTGTCTAAACTCCAGGAGGAGACAGAACAACTTGAAACACAAATAAATACCCTGTTAGACGAGGCTTACAACCATCTTCTTAGCCTGGAGAAGAACGCTTTGAGTTTTGGCTCCTTGTTTGCTTTTGTAGACATTGATGTTATTATTGAAGAGCTAAAGGAAAGAAAAGACACAGAGAAAGTTCAAAAACTGGAAGAGATCAGTGGACAGTTTGACAAGAAAACCTGGGGAGGTCTGCGTTACGCATGGAGCAACATCAAGAGTAAAGTAGCAAAAGGGATAGAAAAAATAGGAATCTAATATTTATTGAGCAAATCAGAAATGGGAAATGCTTGAAATAAAGCGAGAGCTCTTTTACTGCTACAGGCCACTGTTCCCTCTCCCTAAGTCTTCAATTGCTTTTAATGAGGTTTAAAAATATTTTTCAGGTAAATGCTGACTCCTCCAGTTCATAGGTCAGTATTGGTAGCCCTTCCTATGAGTCAGTGCTAAATAAAACAGTAAATAAAGAAGAAAATATTTAAAAGATGGATGGAAGATAACTAATTAACATTAAACCTAAATTAATCAAAATCAGTGATAGGTCGTATTTTACAACAAACTTTAACTGACCAAGATAGATCATGTTCAAATTCAAAATGTAGATGAGAATAAATTCTTAGGAGTGATAATGAAAAAAAAAATCAATTATCATGGAAAGTCGGTATCACAAACATAAAAAAAAAATAAAAAGAATCAATTATTAATAAAGTAGAGCATATCCTTGATTATAATGTGCTTTATATGTTATACTTCTTTTTACTACTGAATTATCTAAATCATTGTGTGCGGTTGCAACTATTAATGTTGCATCGATTATTTATGGTACAAAAAAGGGGCAGTAAGGGTTATTCATAAAACTGGTTTATTTCAGCATAGTGATACTTTATTTATTCAATCCAAATAATTTAAAAATATACAATCTTGTAATATATTACACAGTATGAATCATTTTTAAAATGTTCAACAACCCATTACCATAAAATATATAAAACATTTTAAAATCAAAAGAGTGTGCTCATAAGCTAACAGGAATTGTGAATTTCCCATTACCAAATGTCAGACCAACTGTAAAAGTTCTTGCATGTCTTTATGTGGAGTTAAACTATGGAATGCTCTAAATCCAAACCACAAAC
This sequence comes from Cyprinodon variegatus, assembly GCF_000732505.1. Classification (NCBI taxonomy): domain Eukaryota; kingdom Metazoa; phylum Chordata; class Actinopteri; order Cyprinodontiformes; family Cyprinodontidae; genus Cyprinodon; species Cyprinodon variegatus. The sequence goes on along the minus strand of NW_015153812.1, from coordinate 684 downwards.
AATGCAAGAATATTTATAGATTTAAGTCATGTTATAAATAAAGTTTGGGATCAATATAAGATGATCGGGGTGTAATAGAAATCACATTGTTTTTTGATTATTGTTATTTGCTATTTTATGTTCTTTATTCTTATCTCTATGATCGTCTCCTTCTATTGTTGTTATCTGCTTTAATTTTTCTGTTATTGTTCCCTGCTTACCATTTTTATATTCTTATAACATTGATTACCAATGTTTGTATAATATTTTAGGGAAATCAAAGTTACCTTTGAGAATGAAAACATTAAATGTTGGTTTCTTTATTGTTTTTCCTTTTTATTACCGTTAATGTAAAGCGGTTATGTTCAGAAAAATCCTCATTGGGAAAAAAAGGGTTGAGACAATATAAGATTTTCTTCTTCCCACTCCTTTTCAAGCATTTTTGTTTTAGTAATTTTGCTCCTTAAAATTATTTTTTTAATATGATTTATTAACCCACATCCAATGTTGAATGTTTAATTTTTTTCTTCTCATGCATCTTGAAAATCTAACACAATAAAAATCATTTTAAATAACTGTATCTTTTTATTTTAAGATATGCAGAAAATGGTTCTTTTGATAATTCTTAATTAGTGTATGGTTTTTGTTGTAAAATGTGAATAGAAAGCTTTATAAATAATTTTCTGAAATACCTGAGATTTCAGG
>NW_015153811.1:6790-7920 GCF_000732505.1 Cyprinodon variegatus | reverse complement strand
GCACTATAGAAATTAACTGAATTGAATTTAATGTCTCATATGGGTAAGAAGATACGATTGGGGTTGCATTAGCCTGCTGTGTGAAAGCAGCATTAGCTTAGCCGTTAGCTTGCAGGTAAAATGTTGTCGTAGGAATTTGTTAAAAGTAGTAGCAATGGAGATAAAGTAATCCAAAGAATATTTCCATAAATTCATCCAAGCATATAAGCAAAATATCTTAGTAACTCGAAAAAGTATTCAAACCCTTGCTCATTTCCACATAGGTTGACTTCATTAAGTAATCGGCAATCATCAGGTAGCCCCTGAAGGCAAGGGGTTGCATTAAGAGAAGAGGGGCTTGATACTTTTTCACACCAAACTTCTTATTTTTATATGTGAAATATATATATAATAAACTACCTTCTAATTGTATAACACTTTATGTTGGTCTGCCACAGACATTTCCAAATAAAATATATATTTGTGGTTCAAATGTGTGACAAAATGTGGAAAAGTTCAAGGTATGTGTGAAGATCAATATGAATAATATCGATACCAGAAGATTGGGCTCTAGAGTCGATTCTGAAACCTAAATACTGATACTTTTGATGTTATAGTCATTTCAGCTCAGTGATATTTACAATAAAATTGCCTAAATGCGCATGTTTTTGTAGGGAATAAGTTCTTTTGTGCCTGTTAGTGCATACGCTCAACATGCTGGCATCGCCCAGTCCCTCAGACGTCCACATGGAGGCAAGAATGATGTTTGTGGGAAAACAGTGAGAATTTGTTGCAACACAACAACTTTGTAAAAACACCTCGGGTCAAACCAAACGGTCAGGTGCTGCTGCTGTTGACAGAGCAACACAGAAGTCTTTGGGGTAGACATTAAGATGCTGCAGGCAGGAGCCATCCTGGTACAGAGTGGTAAAAAACACAGAGCTTCAAACTGGAGTTGTTCCTGATAAAATTGGTAATAAAACAGGTTAGAAAAAAGGTAATTAGATTATGATGATTAGTGATTTTGATAAAACCGCCACAGTAAACTTAAAATTAAATGGTTAAAAAATAACTGTTTATAAAATGCAACAATTAACGGGACAATTAAAGGGGTCATAGAATGATTATATGGTCCTTAAGGTCTCTAAATA
>NW_015153811.1:1651-2856 GCF_000732505.1 Cyprinodon variegatus | reverse complement strand
GAGGTTTTATCTTAGCCAACACGCAATCAAGGACATATTCTGGACTTGGCCGTCAGCAAATGTCTAAATATTTCCTGTTTCTGATGTTGCCTTATCAAACCATTTCTCTATTTACTTTGAAACCATCTTTACAACTGATGTGATTGCCAAAATAAATGTTATAAGAAAGTGTGTCATTTCTTATAATGACACTTTCTTTGTCATTGTTTACCATAACTTTAGTGGACAGCACAATTAATAACTTTACCAGGGCTTATCCTTCTCCTTCCACCTTACCCTGCAACTCAGTAGATAGATAAGCTGGTTGACAGTTTCGCTTTCTAAAGTTGCAGACATAATTTATTCCATTGCTCAAGTTAAAGTAAAAGAGGAGATGAAATCTGCATGGAGAAGTGATCGAGCAGTGAGAAAAGAAAAAAAGGAGTGCCGAAAAGGCGAACGAAGGTCGAGAAAAAAATGGATTCCAGGTTCACTGTGAAATCTATAAAGAGAAATGTCAGATATAATTTACAGCTAAAAGATGCAAGAAAATCTTTTTTTTCTCTGAGGTTTTAAACAAAAGCATCAACAATGCTGGCGCCTCATTCGCCAGTCAAGAGGTTAACAAACGCTCATATCTCTGTGGCTGATGAACTATCTAAAAAAAAAAAAAAGGCCTGCAATGACTTTGCAAATCCATTTACTGACTAAATATAAGGTATTAGAAAAGCAGTTTGTAAATCAACATCAACTAGAATAAACTGCAAACTGCAAAAGGTTAGAAGAAATAAATGAGCTGGTTCTGAGGTCCTTATTCTACGTTCCCACCACAAGCGGCTGGTTTACATGCAAAGTCGATGGTTGACGCGCATCTCTGCGCGCCAAAAGGTCCTGCTGTGCGTTATGAACGCAGCATTACACTGACTCCCTGTAGCTCAGATCATAAACTTTAAAATGCACCATTAGTCTTTAAATCGCTGAATGGATCAGCACCTCAATCCATAACAGATCTAATGTCAGTGGCTCAGCCTCCCAAACCACTCGGGTCTTCTAGTTCCAGCCCACTCCGTCCCCCCAGAACTAGAAGCAAACATGGAGAAGCAGCATTTAGTTCCTATGGTCCACTGATCTGGAAAAAACCTCCAGGAGACTGAAAAAGTGCTGAAAGCCTGAATTCTTTGAAGTTCAACTGTTAAAGGCATACTATGCAACATTTTTCAGTTAAT
>NW_015153811.1:0-1219 GCF_000732505.1 Cyprinodon variegatus | reverse complement strand
CCATTTTAAAGGCATGGTGTCTAAGCCAAAAAAAAAGGCTTTGAAATTGAACATTTGAACTGAAAGCGCTTCCTGGATGGGAAGCGAAACGTCTTCAAAACTTGGAATAAAAGTCCAGTGTTTTTTTTTTTTTTGCTTTTTTGGAATGGCTATGATCTGGATTTTCACCAGCATCATGGAGGGGAGGTTCAGATTCTACCTAAGGGGGGAGAGATTGCTGTTTTCTGGCCGTTCACCGAAACCTTAAAAAGGCTGATATGTATGGAGTGAATTTTGTGCCATTATTATTGCACAACAAATGCTTTCTAAATGGAAATTGGAAAAAATCCAGAAATGAAAGATTGTAAAACTTCTTTATTAAAAAAAGGTTCTAAGAGTTTTCAGATTTTCAGAACTTTCAAATGGTCTTTTTTATTAATTTTTACTATTTTCAAAATGTATATATTTAACTTGTCTTTTTCAGTTTGAGTTTTGCAAATTGCATTTTACAGATCAATTTCTCTTCACTTTTGGGGGCGGGCTTTCCTCTGGAGGGAGGAGTGAAGATGCATTTGTTTTGGTCTGCATGGATGCTAGCAACAACATTTTCACTGGTAAAGAGCTTAAAATAAGAAATGTGAAAATGTAAAATGCAGCTTAAAAGAAATGCATTTAGTAAAACTATCTGACGTAAGAGAAATTAAGAGAAAAAATTTCTTAATTTGCTTTGGTAAAATTGTTTTGGAAAATTTTAAGTTTTTAAAAATAGAATTTCAAAATTAAATTGAAATACAATTGAAAACATATAGTAACGTTTACTCCTAAAACCTTTTTTTTTATTGAAAGGCTATTATACAGTTTCATTTCTTGATGTCATTTTTTTCAGCTTTTCATTTAGAAAATGTCTTCTTCGTTTAAAAAAAAAAAGGAACAAACTTCACTCCATAGGCTCGCCATTTCCTATTTGGGCCAATGTTGAATTTTTATGTTATTTTACAACTTAAAAAAAACAAAAAAACAATTTACCTTGAATATTTTTATTTTACGAACAAATAACAACTACTAGCTAACACAATAAAGTCAGTAAACTTGCCCGATTACAACACATTTATTGAAACCTTGATCCATCGCTGACCTGTGGTCTGTGTTGGAAAATTCAGATTTCTCTTATTTCTTATATTGATTTATGCCATTTACTCGCTATAAAAGTTTTTTACCCAGTTTGTTTCACCTGCAAGGC
>NW_015153810.1:6356-7922 GCF_000732505.1 Cyprinodon variegatus | reverse complement strand
TCTATGCACTCTGCAGTGTAGTACATAACCCCTCAACGTGTCCAATTTCTTCTTGCAGAAGACGCAGGTGATCATTTTATGATTCTGAGTGTTTGTGGTGCTGAAAAGCACAGGCTAAGTTATCACAAAATAATCTGGACTAAAATATCAACTACTAGCATATACCTTGTGTTTATCTGTAGAGATTTTCGCTTGCTCAAAAAAGGAAGAAAGAAAAAGAAGGACGTTTGAATCTTACCGTGTAAACTCTTGATTTTCTGGTTGAAATGAACAGCCAAAGATCCTCAAAATATATGTTTAATCGTAAAATATTCCTCTTTAAACGGCCAAAATGATCCAAAGTTTGCTTCGCTCCTGTAGTCTCTGCTCCGAAGACCGCGTAGCTCTGGCCAGCTGGTTAACGAGGCCAACAGCTTCACCTGCTATCCAATCAGGGATGAGCATTTCGAACTTCAAAATGGTCTCTGCTGCGTCCAAAAATAAAGCTAAAAAAGAGGAATCCTCCTGCCCAAAGACCGTCGACCGCCCAAATATCCCGCCAGAACCTGCTCAAATCAACTGACAAGGTTGAACTGTTTGATCAGGTGTCGGTGCGTTCAGGGAGTGTCGGCTTTCTGCAATAACTGAATTTTTTCAGAACTTAAACTAAAATCTTTAATGTCAGATTTACAAATATTTTTTTCAGAGGACATTTTTATTACATCTGTGGCAAACATAATTTGTCCTTAAGAAGAAAGTATATACATCATAATATTCTGGACTATAAGACACTTTTTTCATAGTTTGGCTGGTCCTACAACTTATTACTCTGCTGCAACTTATACCTCAAAATATACTTCAACATGAATTTAAACATTAATTCATAAGGCCTGACATGAACCAAGAAATAAAGATGATCATCTCCAAACACAGAAGGTGCTGTAGGTTTTGATAACTAAATGCTGCTCTGAGAGGAAAATCCAAAAATGGATGTCCACAAGGACAGTTCATTTTGGGCATCTGGCTACACTGCCTGTGCAGTGCAATAAATCCTCAAAAACATGTTTATACTTCTTATTTACAAAGTTTATAATTATTTATAGGCATTAATTTTGTGAAATAAATTTTCAAATAAATATAACGTACTTCAGAACTATATCCTGGAAAATATGGGAAGGTGGAATTACATGAAATACCAAGCAAGCATGAGCTCAGTCATTAAAATCATTAAAAATACAACTTATTACAAAAGTCTTTTAAAAACATGTGAATTAGTTTGAAAAATATTTGTGTAAATGTAGCTGGTCATTATAGAGCTCTATGTAATAATGGCATGAAACAACATTTTTACAACATTTGCATGTAAAATTAACAAAATTGTTTTGACATGAGTATTACACTATTTCTTTGTTTAAATTATCAACATTTTTAGCTTTAACAAATAAATTTGATTATTATCACACAATGTTGCTGTAAATATCACAAAAATCTTCTGTTTAATAGTTTACAAAGGTTCACTGTGATTTAAACAAAAAATATGTGTTTTGGGGTTTACAAACCTATTCTGTCGGTATTTTACATAGCTTT
>NW_015153810.1:2705-5130 GCF_000732505.1 Cyprinodon variegatus | reverse complement strand
TCTGCGAGTGAAACCTTGAAAGCTCGCGAGATCAGGATGGTCTCAGGAGGCTACGCAAATATAGCTGCCATTGTTCCAGGCAAAGAAAGGATAGAGTAGCTCCGCCCAACACGCATCAGACCCACTTTACCACTGTGCAGCTAGAGCAGAAAGATCCTTCAGCCGGGCGTCAGAACTAATTTTGTATAAACATAAAAAATTAAGCAGCATGAGCGTTTTTGCTGCTCCTGCTGCGTGCGATCTGAACGTAGCACAACGCTGCATTCAGACCAATATCGGTAGATTTCCCACAGCATCTCTCTGCAAACGGCGTGGGGAAGAGGCCAGCGGTGAATCCCATGCAGTGTTGTCAAACAGTTACAATCAGGGACACCGACTTAGGGAGACAAAGCTCTTTTCCCCCCCAGTTAAAAAGGAAATAATAAAAAGGATGAAATAAGCAACACTCTGGAGGGGCTTTTTTTTTTTTGCTTTTAAATACGATTTGTGTCCGGAATGATGGATTTACAATTTAGATATATAATATTGTGCATAACTTCAGGTAAATGTGTGTTCAAAAAAGAAATATAGTGAAATTATAAATAAAAAAATAAGACAAAAATTTGATAATTACAAAACTAAACCATTAAATTAATTCAAAAGAATCACATGAAGCACACAGACTAAACGAAAGCTAAAGTTAGCTAAGCTAAGACACGCCCCTTATTTGCATAATGAGGCAGAAATGCAGACAGAAATATAAAAACAGGCAGAAATAAATAGGGTAAAAAAAATACAAAGGAAGAATAAAATAGACAAACTTATAAAATGCACATAAATACTTAAAAAATAAGTAATTCATACATAAAAATGAAGATTATAACGGACAATAAATAAATAAGGTAATTATTACAAAGGCGAATAAAGAAGCTATTTAAGAGGGATTCATACATTTATGTCTCGCTGTATAATTTAATTTCTACCCAAATTTATTTGTTTATTTTATTTTTTCGGGGCATTTAATTTTATACTTGTTTATTGAGCATTTATTTATTTCTGCATTTAATTTTAAACGTGGTAGAGCTGGTCCTCCATATCCAGAGAGCTACCAGATTGCTGTCTGCGTGGTGCGTTTAAATGCTGTCGGAAAGCTGGGTCATCTGAGCTTTGATTTGAGTTTAGCTTTTTAGTTTTTTGTTTTTTTCCACTGAACTTATTTCACTTTATATGAAACTTGAGCAAAAAGTGGCAAAGACGTTTTTCTGAGCCAAACGGGAGAGTTGGTTTTAACACATAGAGCTACTACACCGTACTGGAAACATTTCTAAGAAGCTGAAAACTGCATCCTGTGGAGACGAAATAAAGCAAAACACCTTCAGGTGGAAGCCGATTAATTGGTTTACTGTTCAGTTTAGGCTCAGGGAGCAGAACTCCAGCGGCGTCCGGTTGGTCCTGCATCAGTGTGAGGAAGGGAAATAAGGGAGGATATTCAGACCTGGCAGCTGCTGGAGTTTGTTCTGGTTGGTGAGCTCTACGTCGTCCTTGTGCGTACACAGCCTGGTGGCCAGGATCCCGTCCCGCTCTATCTGATGGTAGGCGCTCTTCAGCAGCTTGGCTGTGACTTCCTCCGTCACCCTGAGTTATTGTGAGAGAGAAACATTTCCTTTAGAAATAAAAACTCACATTTTTAACACCAATATGGCGTACTGATGGAAGTACGCCTTCTGTAAACCAATAGACGTACATTTCTGAAGAGCTTTTAGCATTGCTTTGCTATCATACAAAATAAACTGAACCGTCTTAGTGAAATAACAGTATGCACCGAGGGAAAAACTAACAAAACAATGAGTAAACAATGAATAAAACTGATTAGAAATTATGTAAAACCTTCAAAAAGTATTAAAAACTATTATATATTAAGAACTATGGAGCTGAACTGATTAAATAGTTTTACAAACAAATCTAAATCTGTGTGCTGCAGGAGCAGCTAAGATGGGATACTCAGGATGCAGTAAATTAATATTTATGGAAAACAAAAAAGATTTATATTTTTTCTCCATTTTAAAACCTGAATATGAGGTTTGTTTGTGTTTTTTACCCACAATCGTATTTCCTCAGGCTGCTCAGCACTGGCGTGCACAGACATATTTGGGGGCAGGTGCTCACAGGTTGGAAAAAGGGCACCTTATACGTCGCATGGAGGCGCCAACAGCTAAACACCGTCTGATGCTGACGTTTAACAATCTTTCGCAGTCCATCGCTAGCAATGATACATCGGTGTCTTGATTTGAATGGGGTTAGGATAGTTATCATTGATGTTGTGAGTTTATTACACCTTAATATTAGCTGCCTGTTGAGTGTCAGAACTGATGTTTTTTCTCTGTAGTTTATCTGATGAGGTCAGTTCCTCTGTCCGGCTATATACAGTTATAATCTATATTCTGTC
>NW_015153810.1:0-1350 GCF_000732505.1 Cyprinodon variegatus | reverse complement strand
CCCTTCCCAAAATTACTTCAACCGAAGGTTTCCAGATGGATATGCGGAGCAAAGAAGGCTAACAAAGAAACAAAACGACCCCCATTCCAAAGGGGTGGACCCGGTCATCAGGTTCTATTTGCATGTTTTCTAAACAAAAACAAGGCTTTGTTTTTGGTCCCCTCTATAAAGCCTGGAACTCAACACCATTCCTGACATATTGAATTCAAAAAGCTTCCTGGATGGGAAGAGAAACATCTTCAAACTTGGAAACAAAGTCCAGTGGATTGTTGTTGTTTTTTTATGACCTGGATGACTGAAAATCTTATCAGAATATTGTAGAACAGACCTTTTTTTTCCTTCACCAAGTAGAACACAATATTTACTTCTGGTCAACAGTCTAGTGTTTAAAGGAAAGAAGAGAATGAAGCGAACGCTTCCCGTTTTTTTACCTGCCCACCCTTACTGCCTGCAGGACGGAGATGAAGCTCTGGTCCGTTTGCCTCCTTACTTCTGTCAACTCCATGTTGACCTGGATGACCTTCCGCCAACTCCTGGCCTGAAAATAAGAAAAGTTTCCCATCAAGCCCAGAATGTCCGCAGAAGATGAGCAAAGCCTGTAGGAGAGGCTGCTGCTGCAAACTTCTCATATAATGAAGAAATCAGGAAAAAAACAATGTTTGAAAACCACTTAATGAGCAGTTTAGTTTTAAACCCAATTAAACATTTATCGGTTTGAAGATAAACTACAGACACGCGAACCTGGAAGCAGAAGCTGGCCTTTTCCTTCCCTTTAGAAACTGGAGGAAGCTGAAGGAAGTCCCCACAGACGATCAGCTGGATGCCTCCAAACGGCTCCGTGGATCTCCTCACCGACCTGTTCCAGAAAGAGAAAGGACTCGTTCATCACAGACATCACTAGCGAGTTGAATTATATATCAGAGATCTGATTGTTCCTTATGTTCCTAACAGAGCACTTCGCTCTCAATCTGCAGGTTTACTAGTGGTTCCTAGAGTTTCTAAAAGTAGAATGGGAGGCAGATCTTTTAGTTCTCAGGCTCCTCTCCTGTGGAACCAACTACCAGTTTTAGTCCGTGAGGCAGACACCCTGTCTACTTTTAAGACTAATGTTAAAACTTCCCTTTTTGACAAAGCTTATAGTTAGAGTGGCTTATGTTACTCTGAGCTACCTCTATAGTTATGCTGCTATAGGCTTAGGCTACTGGAGGACATCAGGGTCTAATTTTCTCACTCTATAGAGTTCTACTGTTCTCCTTTCAGCTTTTAACTTTTTGTTCTCCCTCTATTTTCTTCATAGAAGGTACACCTGGTCTGGCGTTCTGTTAACTGTGGCATCATCCAGGGAAGACA
>NW_015153809.1:0-7923 GCF_000732505.1 Cyprinodon variegatus | reverse complement strand
GCAGTGGACCCTCCCTCTGTGTGTGAAGGGGCATGGACCCTCCCGCTGCGTAATGCGGGTCAGTGGACCCTCCCTTTGTGTGTGAAGGGGCATGGACCCTCCCGCTGCGTAATGAGGAGCAGTGGACCCTCCCTGTGTGTGTGGAGGGGCACTGGACCCTCCCGCTGTGTAATGAGGGTCAGTGCACCCTCCCTCTGTGTGTGGGGGGCAGTGGACCCTCCTTCTCTGTTTCAGTAGATCAGAAGGACTGAATGATCGTCCATCTACAGTGGGAATCTGTTCAGGACCATTCATTGTGTTTGAACTTTTTCACTCTGATCTATAAATAGAGCATAAAAACAGAGACCTAGAAGATCTACTTCCCCGCTGGTTGGCCACTGCTAGAACCAGAACCATGATTAAAAACACTGATCCAAACCCAACAGAAGCTGTGAGGAACTCCAGAGGTGTTCTACTGCGAACCTTTATCCCTCCAGTTAGGTGGCTCCTCAGCTCTAATGCTCCCCATCATCAAATAACCCAGATGGTGTAAACCTGCCCCACCCTGGCTGGAGGCGACATCAGTTGAATTCTGCTCTCAGCAGGAGATACTCATTTCCTGGATTATAGCCTCAGCATCTGAAGCTCCTCATTCAGACATTCAGCATCAGCACCAGAGTAGAGGTGCAGGGGGAAGATGTTGGTGAAAAGGTGAGAAGCTCCTTCTGTAGACCCATGTTCTGAACAGAATGGCATCTGTTCCAGGTGTTTAATGGCCTCGGTGCCGACGCCCCTCGCCTCCAGCGATTCTGTGGGACCGTGTCTCCTGGGACTCAGGTCAAGTCATCTGGGAACGCCATGGCAGTGGTGTTCCGCACCGATGCTTCTGTGTCCAGCGGAGGCTTCATGGCTACGTACTCCTCAGATGAGCCTGCAGGTGAGCTGGTTCCTCAATCCATCCTGCCAGCAGGGAGGCCTCCCCGTGTTTCCTCATTGGTGTCATTCCTCGTTGTTCTGTCAGAATGTGGTGGGATTCTGAATGACCCATCAGGAGGAAACTTCACCTCCCCTGGATACCTGGTGTCCAACTACAGCAACAACCTGAACTGTGAGTGGTTGATCCAGAACCCGCTACACATCAACTCCTCCATCGTGGTCCTTATTGAAGACCTGCACCTGGAAAACCATCAGACCTGCGAGCTGGACTACCTCCAGTTCCGCCTGGGTGAGTTCTGCCAACATGGACGCCACCTTTTACCTTCCAACTTCCTGTTTATCTCAGGATACTTTGAGGCTGCTTCCTGCCTCCTGTTTCCATCCTCAAGTATGTCCTTAGTTCCTGTCCAATGGGGGCGAGGCCTTCCCAGAATCCAGCATTGCTACATTCTGCAGAACGCTGAATCTCATTAAGCTAGCGACCGGGAGGGATCCTCTAAAACCCTGGTTCTATTTCATCCCTACTGACCACCAGTGGCGGTGCTTCAAGCATTGAATGATCATTCTTGCGCATGCGCAGGTCCAATATTAACGACAGCAAAGTCACCTGTGACCTGCCGGGGGCCCACGTGACTCTATTTAGTCACATGGCATCCGGCATTCAATCCCAATTGTTCTTCTTGCATGCAGGTGTGGTTGCGTGAAGCTGGTTGCTTCTGTGTGTACCACTGATATCCTAGCTCCTTGTTGCCGGCAGCCCCGTGAACGGGTTTGGTCGGAGCTGCAGGTAAGTCTCGCCCTCCAGGGACTGCACAAGCTGTTTATTTCTTTCTTTACCCTTACCAGATCTGAGGTTGCCTCTGCAACCACTGGTAGGCTTTGTTCTTTACTAATAGCAGTAGTCTACTGCTTGCATTGTTTATCTGACTCACAAATAGCATTTTTGCTCGCGTTGAGTTCTCTTTAAGTTATTTTTTGACTCACCAGTAGCATTTCCTGCTCATGCTGAGTTCTCTATATGTTGTTTTTCTGACTCACCAGTAGCATTTCTGCTCGCGTTGAGTTCTCTTTAAGTTATTTTTTGACTCACCAGTAGCATTTTTCTGCTCATGCTGAGTTCTCTATATGTTGTTTATCTGACTCACCAGTAGCATTTCTGCTCGCGTTGAGTTCTCTTTAAGTTATTTTTTGACTCACCAGTAGCGTTTCTGCTCGTTCTGAGTTCATCTTTAGTTAATTAATCGGACCCGGGGTAATCACGCAGGCAAGGTGCAAACGGCCTACAGTGGCTGCACCTTCGGCGCTGGCGAAGCGAGCCAGGCGGACCAATGCAGGGAGGTTGTCCACAAGAGTGGATCATCTCAGCACCGAGCTGGCCCAAATGAGGGGCCCTTTTCCAGTCCTTTCAGGCTGGTGATGATTGTAGCACAGCTCTCCCTCCAGGGCAGGGTGGAGCATCAATCGATGATGATGCTATTTTGGTGGCTGCCTCTGACACCCATTTTTCTGAGAACCTTCCAGGGCTGGGCTCCGGGGCCTCTGGGTCTGAATCAATTTCCACCCAGGAGGATACGGGGTAGTCTTTGACAGCTGCCATTCTAACAGCCCTTGCCCTCTTACATATTGATGTCCCTCCGGCCAAGCCTCCAGCTTCCAGTGCCTTCTTTAAACAAAGTAGATCTGAGACTGCCTTTGTGCTTCCTCCCTCAGGGGAGTATACACGGGAACTACGTGATTGCTGGTCAAACACCAAGGCACTTTCACCTCTGAAAACAGATGGCAGGGTTCTGGCGGCTATGCAGGAGTCACCAAGGTTTGACTTGGGGCAGATGCCAGCTGTGAAACCTGGTATTGCCTCTCTTATTGTCTCACCTGATGAGGCTTTGCAGCCCAGTGCAGGTTGTCTGCACCTTCAGTGTCACGTTACTGATGACCTTCTCTGCAAGGCCTATGACTCTGGGGCCCACTTGGGCCAGATTGGGAACTCTCTCCCAATTTATATTGGCCCTGTCTTCCTCCTTGGAATCTTTTCCACTGGATCACGCCACGCAAGGCCTGGTCAATGCATCTCTGCAGGACTTTGCTCTCATGTCAACGGAGCTTGGGTGCACTCTTTCAACGCTGGTTCACGCACACCACCAGGTCTGGTTGGCGCAGTTGCAGCTTACCAAGCCCTGTAGGTCATCTCATCCCTTTCAGGCTGCACAGTCTGGTCGGCATCCTCCCCATCCTTCAAGGGGCCAGGTGATGCCTCTGGGCCTGCGGTTGGTTATTTTATCCCGGGACAGCTCAGCTTCTGGGCTACCCACACCCCAGATGTGTGGGTGTTTTCCACCCATCCCTGGCCTGGTGAAGGCACAGGCACTGGACCAAGAGATCTGCACCTTGCTGGCCACGGGCGCTATATTGCCTGTGGACCCCCTGCAGGATCCAGGGGGCTTTTGTTCCATGTATTTTCTGGTTCCGAAGAAGACCGGGGATCTACATCCAGTCTTGGACCTGAGAGGCCTGAATATCTACCTGAAGGCCATGCCTTTTCATATGCTCACCACAAAGGAAGTGTTGCAGGCAATTTTCTCCGGGCGATTGGTTTACTTCCATAGATCTCATGAATGCTTATTTTCATGTTCCAATCGCTTCACCCCATTGGCGGTTTCTTCGTTTTGCCTTTCAGGTGAGGCACTTCCAGTTCAGGGTCCTCCCGTTCAGACTTTCACTGTCTCCCAGGGTGTTATCCTGATGTGTTGCAGCGGCCCTCTCTCCGCTGCGTGGACAAGGAATAAAGATCCTCCCGTATCTGGATGACTCGTTCATTTGTGCCACGACACAGGACCAGGCGGTTTGAGATACTTGGTTAGTGCTCCATCATGTGGGATGCTTGGGCTTAAAGGTGAACATGGAGAAAAGCAGTCTGACTCCCTCACTGGAGACTATGTTCATGGGCATCACCCCAGCTGGTGAACAGCGTATCGAGCATGCTCCTGGAATTCAGGCACGGCATGGCTCTACCTCTTGTGCTGTATCTTCGCTTTCTGACATGCTTACAGCTGCATGCGCCATAGTGCCCTTGTGGCTGTTGTATTGCGGCCCCTCCAGATGTGGTTCAACAGCTTCAATCTGGACCCCACACAACTGGCCCGGGACCCATCTTTATGCCTTTCCAACATTCAGCCTGCTGTTTCAGACTCTCCTAAGGGTATGTCAGGAAGGGCATAGGGTTCTGCTGGTAGCCCCCTTCTGGCCAGCAAGGACTTGGTTTCCTCTACTGCGCGAGCTGAGCTCTGGCTCGCCAATGCGTCTCCCCCCCAGGAAGGATCTTCTTTCCCAGATGGGGGGCCAGATCTTTCACCCTGAACTGGACTGGCTCCAGCTCTGGATTTGGCCCCTTCAAGGCAGGAGCCCACTTTCTCGAGATACACTTGGTCTGTAGGGCATACAATGGCTAACACATGAGCACAGTTCACGCAGGCTGCCCATGTTAACAAGTGGGCGGTCTTTGTGACCTGGTTGCATAATAAGGGACAGGATTTAGCGCAGTGTTCAGTCTCTGACATACTGACCTTCCTGCAGGCATTTATGGATAAGGGACTGCCTCTGTCTACCTTAAAAGTGTATGTGGCTGCCATTTCCTGTTGGCATAATTTGTTAAATGGTTGCTAAGTTGGCCTAGACAAGGCTGTTTTGCTGTTTCTGAGGGATGCTTGGCGTCTGCATCCACCCAACCGCCCCGTGGCACCAACATGGGACCTTTCTCTGGTGCTTTAGGCACTTTGATCTCTCGCATTTTAGCCCATGGTATCAGCAAATCTCATATGGCTCTCACTAAAGGCAGTGTTCCTTTTGGTTATGGTTTCCGCAAAGTGTGCAGGTGAGTTGTAGGCTCTCTCAATGGCTGTTCCCTGCTGCCGGTAGAATCCTGATAGCTCAGGTGTTACACTGTGGCCTGATGTAGCATTTATCCCTAAGGTGCCCCTTGCAGCTGGCAGTACCCAGCTGCTCCGTCTTGCTCGGTTGGACACTGGATCCCTCCCTGAACCACTGTGCCCTGTTTGTGCCCTTGAGGCATATATCAATGCCATGGCATCCTTCCAAAAATATCCTTTTGTTTGCTACACCGGCTCACTGAATGGTCAGCCACTTTCTAAGCAGCGGCTTGCACACTGGGTTGTGGATTTGATCTTAAGGCTTATACCTTGCAGGACCGGCCGCTGCCGACAGGAGTGAAGTGCTACTCTACAAGGGGCATGTTAACATTTGCTGCCATGACAGGGGTGCCATTGGATGTTATATGCCGTGCGGCCTCCTGGAAATCACCTACTACTTTACTCGGTTTTACAGGGTGAATGTGGCTGAGCCCCATTCCCTTCAAGGAATCCTGGAGCAGCATGCCTCTAAATCACATTACGTGGGTGGTGTAAGGGTTGTCCCTTGACTGTTGCCGATTCCTCGTTACCTTGTTGACATAAGTTATCCAGCACTTCAAGCACTGTCTCTGGTGTTCTGTAGGGATGAAATAGAACAAAAGTTACTACTGTAACTACCTTTCTATGAATCCCGAATGACCGGCAGAGTAGTTGGTCCCTATTGATCTCTGCTTCTTGTGAGAAGATCGAGGGATTGAACGCCAGGTACCATTTGGCTAAACAGAGTCCAGTGGGTCCCTGGCACGTCACAGGTGACTTTGTTGTCATTAATACTTGAGCTGCGCTGGCAAAAGCATGATCATCTAGTGCTTGAAGTACCGCCTCTGGCAGTCATCCGGGATTCATAGAACGGTAGTTACAGTAGTAACTTTTGTTCAGTTCTACAAATGTAATAGCAAATTAAATAGAAACAAAATGAAAGCAGACACCATGACAGCTTAGCTGTTAGCCTGTCAAAGATTAGTTAGCATAGCTAGGCTACGTCCTCCCACTGCCATGCTGGTTTAGTTCAGCTGCTTCCATCACAGCTAGAAGTCCCGCCCTAAACATTAATACTGCAGCGTGATTGGCCGACCTGTTCTTTTTTCTTTCCTCTTAAGACTCTTGCTGCCTCCTTTTATTTTGACCTTTTATGTCCTCGGGAACACTTTGGAAAGGTTGTTTTAAATCTGCAATTTATTAATTTTCAGAGACTATCTTAGTTTACAATTTTCAGCCAGATTGGATCACAGTGAGTCAGCAGATCTGATCACAGATCTGGAAGGAGGTTTGAATTTAAACAGATGTTTTTTAGTGAGCACTTAGATTTCTTATCACCAAACACACTTCTAACAGCACCAATCATACGGACTCACACACTGTGCACATCACAGCTCTTCAAAGACACAAACATTCATTCCATTAAAGGCAGTGACAAATAGTTTCATATGCATCATTTTCTAACTTCATAGACCCAAGCAGCCAGTCTAAACTAATTTGCATGAACTTTTTAACTCTTTTTTTTATCAACTTTTAACCTAGCAACATCACCACAGAGCCAACTTGCTCTCTGTTTCTTTCTTTGTTACTGATTTAGTTGATTGCAAGTGGGGCGCCCTGCAGCCCTAGCCTAGTGGCTATAAACTCTATTTCCTGATGCGCTTTACTCAGGCCAATGAGGCGGAAAAAAAGACACTCAGATGATTCACTTCGTTTTGTCCTGTGGAGGGGAAACCTTTTATTGACAGGTTGAATTCCAAGAGCTGTCTAATAATAGCATAGAGCACTAACATCTCAAAGCTAGTTTCCCCTGAAATGGTGCATCCATCTGTAGCTGTATTTATACCTTCCTTTCAACATTGTGTAATGCATGTGTGTGTGTTCTGGCTTTGGCTTTTCCTAAGTGTGTATGAGCAGGATAGCCTGATACGCACATAGGAATCTGTGTGGAAATCTGTGTGACATATTCTAAGCTTGTTTTTCTAAAGTTGTTTCTTGGCTTATGCAGAGTTGAGTTGAGAATGTTATTACCAAGAATCTTGTTATTGTCAGGATGTGTACGTGAGCTCTGCTTTCCATGTTTTCCACTGTATTCACTGTGTGTTGCTAAGTTTGTGCTACACCTTTTACTGAAATATGTTTACACAGTGTGAAAACTATATAGATCCTTCAATAGCTCTGGAATAGATATCGCAGAGCTAGCTGGTAGGCCAACAGCTTCGCTTCCACTAGCTAACCAATATGACTGCTGCCATAAAGCTGTGCTTACTGAAACTTTCTTGAAAATTATTAAGCTTGGTGTCAACAAAATTTAAAAATTTGACCCAAAATGGCAGACTTCCTGTAGGTTTAGAGCATACCTCCATTAGACTTTTTTTCATCATTTTGCAACATCAAACTTGGTTAAAAAATTTCAAATCTGTGCGACTTAGAGTTTTCCCCATCTCACTCACAGGGGGCACTGTAGAGACATTTGACCACGCCCACTTTGAATTCCATTAAATAAGTAAATAATTAGGGCAGTAAAATGAACCAGGCCAACCATTCTCGGTCTCCAACTCTCTACATAGCAGCGGGATCAGATGAATGCTGATGTGTTTATCGTAGAATTACAGTGAGGACTAAGCTAGCAGCGTGCTAATGCAGTGAGCTGTATAAACTGGAGCTTGCCGGGTTTCTCTGGTTGTTGTCCATGTCTGCAGGCGACGCCGATGGGGACCCATTGGGCAGGTTTTGTGGGCAAAGTATCCCACCTGTCCCTATAGTAGTGTTTACTCCAGAACTCTGGGTCCATTTCCAGACCGACTCCTCACAGGGAGATTTGGGCTTCAAGGCCAAGTACTTGTTCTCAGGTAAGATGGTGATACCTTTCCTACCTAGCTACCAAATCTAAGCCCCCAGGGGCCTCAGATGAACATTTGTCTGTGCAGAATGTGGAGGCTGGCAGACAGGAAACGGCGGGGTGATATCCAGCCCTAATTACCCCGACCAGTACCCCAGCCCCAGTCGCTGCGCCTGGCTCCTGGAAGCTCCCGTGGGCCACACCATCACGGTGAGTCCTAAACCCCCCTACCTGCCTCCATGGAACCACCAGCGGTTACCAGTG
>NW_015153808.1:4077-7925 GCF_000732505.1 Cyprinodon variegatus | reverse complement strand
AAGGAACTAAATAGTCCCACCTTTTCTTTGCTCTGAAGCTCCAAACGATGAACTTTAAGCAAACAGTTTTCAGATTTGTACATGTTGATGGATAATAATGATGATGAGGTTTTTCCTCAGGAGGTTCAGGATGGTTCTGGGTCAGAGTTCTGGGTCCAATTGGGCTCAGATGTTTAATCTGCGTTTCTCTTCATCCACCAGAAGCTTCACTGAGATCTTCTCTCTGCTCCAAAGTCAGACAGGATCAGGGATCAAAGACGGATCAATGAAATGATCAGACTGCTTGTTCAGCCAGCAGAGGAGTTTGATTAGAGGTTCTGGTTTTGTTGTCCGCTGGTTGCTTCTGGAATGAACCTGTTTTTGCTGAGAAGACAAAACCATCAGAACACGGTTAGAAACAAGGCAGAAGGACAGAGAGACACTGATGGAGGGAGAGACAAACCTGTGACTATGAGATGAACTGTTTTCTGTCTCAGCAGTGTGTCGTCTTTCTTGACTATACATCTGTACTCTCCACCGTCCTTCATTGTTGGCCTTTTCAGAATCAGACTGAAGTCTCCAGTTTCCAGAGCATCCTTATTCATCTTGGTTCTGGTTTCATTGGACGGATCTTCAGGCTGATTAGAACCTGTCTTATACACATGGACCTTCCTGTTTCTACCGCCTGTCCACTCCACTCTGACCTCTCCCAGCTCCTCATGTAATGTTGTCTTGAACGGCAGCAGGACAGACTCCGCCCCCTCCTCCACCTCCACATGATGGACTGAGAGAACAAAGATGAGCTTTAGAGAAAGCAGCAGATCTTCATCACTTCATTGACTGATTGTATATAAAGCTGAAGGTCAGAAGGTAACATAGAGGAGCTGCAGATGATCAGATTCTGGATGCTGCTGAGCAGCAGTGTGCAGCTGCTGATCTTTGTTCCTCCCATCCTCTCTGGGAAACAGATACCTTCACCCACCTCAGCAGGATTTACTCAGATCATCTCTACGTCTCTATCAGAACCACCAGCTCATCACTTGCTGCTCTGATCAATGATCCCTCGCTGTGACCGACTCAGAGCCGCGTTTTTCACCAACCTGTTCCGATTCCTGAACATGTTTTCAAACCGGTTCCACATTGTGACCAAAAAAAAAGAGGTTCCACAGCAGCAGCTCTGGTTCACGTCCCTAAATAGTTAATTTCTCCGTGTCGAACCAACGAGTCACCAGTGGCATCACTTCTGGGCAGTCAGTGCAGGAGAAAAACAAGGAAAGAAAAACTAACTAGATCTGCTCGTCCAGGAGATAGAAAAAGCTGAGGCCTGCACTATAAACAGAGCTCGTTGAATCAGGATTACTCCCAGTCTATCCAGTTTAACCAATTCAAAATTATAGTAATCAGGATCAGTGGCAACATTAAGCTGGTTATCAACTCGATAACTGAATCCAGCTTTAAAAACTAACTAGATCTGCTCGTCCAGCAGATAAATAACAAGTATGAAAAGCTATTATTAGCGGAGCACAGATTTGATGAGTCACCATGACAACAGGCAACAGGAAGTACCTATTTCACACCACTGGAATTAGAGATTTTAACATAGAAATAAAAAAAAAAAAAACAAATAGTAGAATGTGTCAGACAGAAACAGCATTACAGTTGCAAAGGTGAGGAAGATGAAGGATGAAGAAGAAGAATGCTGCTGTTAATGCGTATGGAAACTATAGCAACTAAGAAAATCATTCATTAGGTCCATTAGACATATTAGAGGTTGAAGATAAAAAAAAAATGTTCCATGAAAACAGATTTCATGTTTCTTTGTTAGCTGCTGTTTTTTCTTTTTTTTTGTTTAGATCCTCTGGTCTTTATATGCTATCTATGTTTATTCTGTGAAGAACTTTGTGATTTGACATGTGCTAAACCATATATTAAAGGTATGGTGGAGGATGTTGGTGAATTTTTCTAAATAACTGCCCTCTCCACTTTAAAAAACAAAATGCACACGCACAACCCTGTACACGCTCCCGGGAGGGAGGGTCCAACACTGATTTGGAGTCAGTTGATCACATGATCCAACTCAGTGTTGGATCATAGCACTCCATCGTCTTCAATAAATAGGCCTTTTATTTTTCCATTTCAAATCTTTAATATCTATTTCTATTAATAAACACACAAACACCAAATAAAGATTTTAAGAAAATGTAAAACAGAAAATAGGTGAGTTAAAAATAAGTCAGTGTAAATGCAAGAAGAAAAGTTAAAATATATATTTTTAGATGAATAATTGTTCAATTGTTGAAGAAATATCTTACTTTTATTATTTTGTCACATTTAATGGCACACAGAGAACATTCTCCACTACAGCTTTAATAATTTATGTGATCTTTCTACCCACTGTTTCAGAAATCTAACTGGATCCTTGTTTCAGAACTTTAATTTAGTGCTCCGACCAGAACCAGGAGGTCCAGCTGCTGGTCTAACTGGTTCCTTGAGGGCCAAAGATGCCAAAGAAATCCAAAGATGTTTTATCTTCTCTTTTTGGGGTTCTTTACCATCCTTTTAAATATTTAACAATCCCTCTAAAGTATTTATTTGTTAAGAAGTAACACATACAAATCCATCTCAGCAGAAAGACCCTTGTTCACTGTGATGCTTCTGGGTTCTGTTCATTTCATAAAGTCACCATATCAGGCCACTTCTAGTTATTAGGATCTTCTTTAAGAAATCAGAACCAAATCAGGATTTCTTACAGCCAAAAAACACATTTCTACAACTTAGACACCAACTGTAAAAGAATAGTCACACTATATATATATATTTATATAAATAAATGTATATGTACTTTTTTTATCCTATGTGTGTTTGTGTGTAGATTAGCTGCTGAATGCCACTTAATTTCATCTATGAGCAGAGTTGAAAGTGGGCATAATGTTTCTCATATTTCATCATTCAGACATGATTGAATCAGGTAAAATAAAACTTTGGGAATGATTTTGACAAAGGAATATATAACATAAAAGTTCAGAACAGTTAATTTCACATATTAGCTACTTAACGACCATTAGAAGTAATTTGTGGTCGTTTGTCCAGAAACCGAATCGTTCCCTGTTTATTAAGGTCAATGTTATTTTAATAATCCTTTGTTTAGATTCTCGTTCCTGCAGCTGCTGAGGTTTTCTCTGCAGGTTATTGGTTTTATTCCACATTATGTGGTTCTGTGGGCCATGACTAAAGTAGGTGGAAAATTGATCAGTTCCACTATGATTTAATAAAAAAAGGTTTTTCATTTTAAATCAGTCGACAATTAAACTTAAACTACAAAGTAAAATAGGACAGAAATCAGTTAATGTAAAAACTTCATGAAAGAATCTTTTGCTTTGAAAATAAAAAAAAGTTTATTTGTTTTTGCTACAACTTGGTTTTTATGTCACATTGAATCACAGCAAATGGCACAAATTTTAGAAGCACAAAATACATTCAGGAGTAAATATTCAGTAAAAACAAGCAATAGAAAACAATTCAAACTGGCTGCAGAGTTAAAATGATGCAATTCAAAGAATAACTGAAAACAATAATTGGCTGTTAATAACATTTTGCACTGGATAAAAATGGAACACATATATAGGTTTATATCCTGGATATTTCTGCCTTTATAGATGATTAAATGATGAATTACAGTGTTTATTAATGTTAGTTTATTTACTTTTCCTTTAATAGTTTTAAAGGATCTGAAGCTGCAATAAAAGCAGGTTAGAGATGAGCTGCATGAAAATAAGCAGATATATTTGAGATAACATGCAACACCATTACAATGGCTGGATAGAGAAGAGAGGAGGAAGATAGGAGGAAGAGGAGCAGAGGGGAGAGAG
>NW_015153808.1:0-3578 GCF_000732505.1 Cyprinodon variegatus | reverse complement strand
TGGACAATCAGACACATCAGGACCAGTTCTAACTGGTTTATGGAGAAGTTTTCAGATTTGTACATGTTGATGGATAATAATGATGATGAGGTTTTTCCTCAGGAGGTTCAGGATGGTTCTGGGTCAGAGTTCTGGGTCCAATTGGGCTCAGATGTTTAATCTGCGTTTCTCTTCATCCACCAGAAGCTTCACTGAGATCTTCTCTCTGCTCCAAAGTCAGACAGGATCAGGGATCAAAGACGGATCAATGAAATGATCAGACTGCTTGTTCAGCCAGCAGAGGAGTTTGATTAGAGGTTCTGGTTTTGTTGTCCGCTGGTTGCTTCTGGAATGAACCTGTTTTTGCTGAGAAGACAAAACCATCAGAACACGGTTAGAAACAAGGCAGAAGGACAGAGAGACACTGATGGAGGGAGAGACAAACCTGTGACTATGAGATGAACTGTTTTCTGTCTCAGCAGTGTGTCGTCTTTCTTGACTATACATCTGTACTCTCCACCGTCCTTCATTGTTGGCCTTTTCAGAATCAGACTGAAGTCTCCAGTTTCCAGAGCATCCTTATTCATCTTGGTTCTGGTTTCATTGGACGGATCTTCAGGCTGATTAGAACCTGTCTTATACACATGGACCTTCCTGTTTCTACCGCCTGTCCACTCCACTCTGACCTCTCCCAGCTCCTCATGTAATGTTGTCTTGAACGGCAGCAGGACAGACTCCGCCCCCTCCTCCACCTCCACATGATGGACTGAGAGAACAAAGATGAGCTTTAGAGAAAGCAGCAGATCTTCATCACTTCATTGACTGATTGTATATAAAGCTGAAGGTCAGAAGGTAACATAGAGGAGCTGCAGATGATCAGATTCTGGATGCTGCTGAGCAGCAGTGTGCAGCTGCTGATCTTTGTTCCTCCCATCCTCTCTGGGAAACAGATACCTTCACCCACCTCAGCAGGATTTACTCAGATCATCTCTACGTCTCTATCAGAACCACCAGCTCATCACTTGCTGCTCTGATCAATGATCCCTCGCTGTGACCGACTCAGAGCCGCGTTTTTCACCAACCTGTTCCGATTCCTGAACATGTTTTCAAACCGGTTCCACATTGTGACCAAAAAAAAAGAGGTTCCACAGCAGCAGCTCTGGTTCACGTCCCTAAATAGTTAATTTCTCCGTGTCGAACCAACGAGTCACCAGTGGCATCACTTCTGGGCAGTCAGTGCAGGAGAAAAACAAGGAAAGAAAAACTAACTAGATCTGCTCGTCCAGGAGATAGAAAAAGCTGAGGCCTGCACTATAAACAGAGCTCGTTGAATCAGGATTACTCCCAGTCTATCCAGTTTAACCAATTCAAAATTATAGTAATCAGGATCAGTGGCAACATTAAGCTGGTTATCAACTCGATAACTGAATCCAGCTTTAAATGATCGTGAATCTGAACATGCATATATAAAGGGGCAGTTCAGGCAGCAGGTGGGAGTGCTGTACAAATGATGAACAAAAACTAATCTTATAAAAATAAAAAAGGGGAAAAAATCTCAATGAAATGTCAAACATGGTAGCTCGAACAAAAGATGGCAATTATGGAGGAAAAGGATTGCTGGGTGCATAAATCTGCAAGTTACACATTAATGACATTTAACAGCCTGCATCCCAATAACTGCATATTAATTACGTTCCCCTCTGGAGTGAAAAGGACTTGGTAACACATAAAAATAAGACATAGAAACCTAATTTCATCTGGTTAGTTGGACTTTTTAATAAAAAATTTCATTTGGCCTCCAATAAAGCTGGAAGCTGAGGCTACCATGACATCAAATTAAATCTGAATGATCCTCCTGATCTCTGAGCTGTCAGAACACTATTAATCCCATGCATCTTCAGTATAACACCTACCCTTCTCATGCATTCTGTTACAGCTAAAATAAATAAAAGGTCAATCAAAAGACGATCAACTCATTCATCAGCTGATGTATCACGGCACTGGACACTAGTTACTGTAAAATACTGTAATTTTTCCAAGCCGCTCAGCATCTCATAGGATGTTCATCAGAGGCGACAACGACCTGGACTACAGAGAGGAGGTGGAGCAGCTGGTGGATCAAAGATAACAGCCTGATCCTGAAGGTGGAGAAGATAAAGGAGATCATCTTGGACTTCAGGAAGAACCGTCCTAACCACGCTCCACTGCTCATCAACAGCTCAGCTGTAGAGGTCAGCAGCACCAAATTCCTGGGGGTGAACATCACAGACACCCTCAACTGGACTGGAAACACCACCTCACTGGTCAAAAGGGCACAAAGTTCATGTACTTCCTGCAGAGGATGAGAAGAGCCCACCTGCCCCCACCCATCCTCTCCACCTTCTACAGAAGCATCATAGAGACGTTCTGACCAGCTGTCTCACTGTGTAAATCCCTTTATTGTCCCATAAATGGGAAATTCACTCTCTGCATTTGACCCATCCTCTTGGGGAGCAGTGGGCAGAGAGCATATAAGGAAGGCCTGACTGGATTGGACCGGGTACTCGCAACCTTCTCAGAGCAGAAACGCACTGCTCTAACCACTAGACCAACACTTCCCTGGTGTGGAGGCTGTTAGAGTGATAATTATAAAATTATTGTGTGGACATATGAAACATTGAAAGAAAGAAGATGCTACATTTCTATCCTGTGATTCAACCAGAAGGGTCATAAACTTTTATGACCTCCAGTAGGTCATGAGGCAGAATCACACAGTTGTGTGACTTCCATCCAGCCAGATGGTCAATTCACACCATCTTATTACCTGCATCCTCCCAAATAATCATTACTGGGTCTTCTGTTTAAGGCCCGCCCTATGATGTTGTAAACTGTTAATAAAAGGCTTTGCTATGAAGGAATCTGTGTGAGAAGGTGCTGGTTTCTGAGCCAACCCATTTTCTCCGCTTCTGCAGAGGCTGACGTCAAAACCCCTGTCTCTGTGTTGATTATTTCCTCTTAATCTTTTAAACTCACATTTCTCTGGATTAAAACCCAACATTTTTGGTGCTGAAACTCCGAGAGTCAAGATCCAATTGTCCAGGACCGTGCGGGACCAAGGCCAAGAAACTGTCGACAGCCGTCCACCCTTTGCCAGACGGAGCCAATAGGTTGGTCCAGCCCTGCCCTGGACATCCTGGTGACGACTCAAGCTGAGGAATAATCTGCACAAAAAGGGTAGGCCTAAAGCTTTTGATCAAAAGTTGGTCTGGGACCATGTGAAAGCTATAACTAGTTGTAGTCGCTAGAATATTTGACAAACAGGGTTTGTTGTGAGAGATCTGGGATCGGTATTCTGTGTGTTTGGTTCTGGGACCCTCTGTGTGAAAGCTATAACTAGTTGTATTCGCTAGAATATTTGACAAACAAGGTTTTGTTGTGAGAGATCTGGGATCGGTATTCTGTGCGTTTGGGTCTGGGACCCTCTGTGTGAAAGCTATAACTAGTTGTAGTCGCTAGAATATTTGACAAACAGGGTTTTGTTGTGATAGATCTGGGATCGGTATTCTGTGCGTTTGGGTCTGGGACCCTCTGTGTTCCTTTAAGATAAGAACACAGCTAAG
>NW_015153807.1:6541-7927 GCF_000732505.1 Cyprinodon variegatus | reverse complement strand
TATAATTATTATTATTTATTTATTTTTTTTTAGGGAATGGAAAATCTTTGTTCCCAAGTTTTCTATCAAAACCTCCTCCAAGTTAAATGACGTGCTGAAAGGGATGGGAATAACAGATGTGTTTGGGGTTCGGGCGAATCTGAGTGGCCTTGCAGAGGAAAAGAACCTGACTGTTTCAGAGGTAAGATGAGAAAATATGATGGAAAGATCCTTGCTTATGTTATCTTAACAAAATCAACTCACTCTGCTTTAATTGCACTGTAAAGGTTGTGCACAAAGCCACGCTGGACGTAAATGAGGTTGGAGTCTATGCTGGAGCAATTACTCGTATTAGACTCTATCCAGAGCCCCTTATATATGGTGCCATCCCAGAGATGAAGTTCAACCGCCCTTTCATGGTGATCATCACAGAGAGAAACGCAGAAAACATTCTTTTTATCGGCAAGATTGTCAACCCAATCATCTGAGGAAAGAGAGCTTTTGTTGGTACAAACTCAATACAATGGAAATACTTTATTTGATGCCTTGTTCCAAATGCATAAACAAATATTTTCTGTTCTTTAATAAAAAAAAGAGATTGCACAATGATTTGCTTGACTAAAACTTTTTTAAGACAATGGTTTCACTTAGTAGCTATAGAGTTTTTATGTTCCTACTCATATTTTTTTTTACGTGTAGTCAATAATATGTCATGACTTGGTTTTATTTAAAATCTACATAGTGGTGATGATATAATAAAAACATACATGCAACACTGGGTAACACTTCACAATAAAGTTCACAAAATTGCATTAACTGTTAGAGAGTGCATAGGTAACTAATAAGTAACTAATGGGTAGTTAACCGGTACTTACTGGGGAAAACTCAGCCCAGCCTTATTATGGGATGACTGCACAGTTAGCATAGATATACAGAGTAATTAATCATTAACTAGTCGGTAGTTACCAAGGAAACCAAAGTGGAACTAATAAAGAAACTAAAATATAGTTAAATAGTTAGTAAGTAAGTAAT
The DNA here is from genome assembly GCF_000732505.1 of Cyprinodon variegatus. Taxonomy (NCBI): domain Eukaryota; kingdom Metazoa; phylum Chordata; class Actinopteri; order Cyprinodontiformes; family Cyprinodontidae; genus Cyprinodon; species Cyprinodon variegatus. The sequence continues at coordinate 6,916 of NW_015153807.1, read as the reverse complement.
GTTTATTGATATAGCACTTTTCATAGACTTTGAGGTCACAAAGTGCTTCACAAAATTACAATGCAAATACAAATACATTAGAGGACTACTGGTTCTTTACTGCAAAGTTAGGGTAGAAATTCTCAGTGTGGGTTTTGAATAAACCTCAAGCATTGAAATCACAGCCTATGAAAAACTACTTTACTCAATACCAAATTATTGGCTGGCTATTATATTACGTAATCAGTTGAGTCAAGCATAATATTAAGTCGTATCAGTACCTGACCATTATCTTTGTTTGTATATCCTAAAGTAAAGTCGAGGATCATACCAGGTAATATCCTCATTACAATCATTACTTGGCAATTAATTAGTGTTTTTGTTTGCCTTTAAGTA
>NW_015153807.1:3488-6222 GCF_000732505.1 Cyprinodon variegatus | reverse complement strand
TAAAAAAAAAGATAAATAATACAGTTTACCTATAAGGTACCCTGTGTATTAGCCCAAATGATCAGAACAATGAGAAACTAATTAGCACAAAGCCGACGGTTTCAAATTTAGATCAATTATGTAAAAGTAATGATTTCATGCCTGCTCTGCATACCTAGAACCAGAACTAAACATGGAGAAGCAGCATTTAGTTCCTATGCTCCACTTATCTGGAACAAACTTCCAGAAAACTGTAAAAGTGCGGAAAGCCTGAGTTCCTTTAAATCAAGACTAAAAACACATTAGTTTAGGATTGCCTTCGACTTTTCTAGTTAAAACAGTTCAACTAAAACATTATTAGTTCAGCTTTTTTAATTTTCTTTAGTCCAACTGTTTTTAATATTATTTTTTGTTTATGCATTTTTTATTTTATTTATTTTTTTATTTTTTCCTACTTGCTTTGATTGTTTTATTTTCCTATATTTAGTCATGTAAAGCAGTCTTTGTACTGTAAAGTCTTTGTACTGAATTGCGCTATACAAATAAATTTGCCTTGCCTTGTTACTCAGTGTTTCCCAGTTAAATAAGCAGTAGTTCCATAATAGCAGTGGGCTGGGTGTTCCTCAGTAAGTAATGGTTATCTACTGATTAGAACCTGATTAGTTCCCTAGGCACTCTCTGGTAGTTAAACATTTATTAACCTTATTAAAAGATAAAGAGATAAAATGGTGGTGTGCAATGAAAGACTGAGCCATTTCTAAGGGTAGTTTAGAACACATCTAAAAACAATTGTGACCATTCAAAACCTTAGTCTACATAGAGATAACAGCCACAGCCAAGTAACATACTGTAGGTCGATGGATTTCACTCAGTCTGCATTTTTTCTTTGCCAAGAAAAAGAACAAAGATGACATGATGTTCAGCCCTGCTCTGGATAGACAAAGCTTGTATCTTACTAACTTAAACCCTGTAGAAAGGATGTGAAGGTTTCACATACTGTTACTCAAAATAGCCACAGACATCTGCAGCAAAACAGTAAAATGTTATGAATAAAAACCCCGAGAAACAGTCTACCTTTACTGTAAAAAAAAAAAAAAGTCATTAGAATATACAGAAAAACACTGTCAAATAGCTACAGTAAAAGACTGTGAAAACAAAAGCAGTCCTTTACTTTATTAAATACATTAGATAACAGTTAATCAAATAACCTGAAAAAACACTAAATATAACTCTAAAAGAATAAGAAACTCACAGGGATTCACTGTGAAACTGAATAAAATATTTTTATTTTTTTTTTAAGAAATTGCCATACAAATAAACATTTCCAAAAGCCTCAATTTTTATTGCATTATTTAGATAAACCACAGGTTGTTGAGTTCTTCACATTAAAATTTAAAAGAAATACTTGTTGATTGTAAAGCCAGCATCAACTTTTATATTTACAGAAGAAAAATGGTTAAAAAATATAGTCCACTGTAAAAATGGCAACAGTACAATGCTGCAAAAAAGCTGAAATATCAGGAGTAAAAACAAAAAAGAAATGATCAACCTTTGTTTTAGAAAAAATGTAATCTTTAATAAAAATAGAGTCCATCTATTTGAACTCCCTGACCATTAATGCTAAAATATAATGTTACAAAATATAAAGAAAAACTTTAATTTAGTCTTTATTTTCATGTCATTGTATGTTTATGAGACTGGAATATGTGGAGGGAACTAAAGCACTTTGTTGATCATATAGCGACTTTAGCTGATGTTGCATCATTATGAGTGTTTTAAAGGTTTGTTGAGAGTTGATACAATTTCACTTCATCCTGAATCAGAAAAACCAATAAAACAAAAAACTGTTGTTAGGAGGGTTCAAATTTGATCTAGTTATATCCATCTATCCTTCCATTTTCTGACATGCTTAATCCCAAGTGGGGTTGCGAGGGGTGATGGTGCCCATCTCCAGATGTGATGGCTGAGAGGTTAAGGTGGTGGACTCTCAATCCAATAGGGTTTCCCACACAGATTTGAACCTTGTTTACAGTGATTTCCTGTGGACTCTTTAGTCAATGAAAATTAAGAAAAACATGTTTGCCAATCCGGTGCAAAGAGGATTGGGCAGCAGTCAGAGGCGGAGACCTCGGCGACCTGACCCGCGGGCGCTTAAACTGGCTCTAGGGACATGGAATGTGACCTCACTGGCGGGGAAGGAGCCCGAACTTGTGCGGGAGGTGGAGCGATACCAGCTACAAATAGTTGGGCTCATCCTCTACGCACAGCCAGAGCTCTGAAACCCAGCTCCTTGAGAGAGGCTGGACTCTCTTATACTCTGGAGTGACCCGCGGGGAGAGGCGGAGGGCGGGGGTGGGGCTGCTTGTCTCCCCCTAGCTCAGCCGTCTCAGAGGGTCTCACCCCGGTAGACGAGAGGGTCGCATCCCTTCGCCTTCGGGTTGAAGGGAGGACTCTGACAGTTGTTTCAGCCTATGGGCCGAACGGCAGTACGGAGTACCAGGCCTTTATAGCATCCCTGGGGAGGGTGCTAGAAAGCGCCCCTCCCGGGGATTCCATCATTCTACTGGGAGACTTCAACGCCCACGTGGGAAACGACAGTGAAACCTGGAGGGGCATGATCGGGAGGAACGGGCCTCCAGCTCTGAACCCGAGTAGTGTCTCATTATTGGACTTCTGTGAAAGTCACGGATTGTCCATAATGAACACCATGTTCAGGCATAAGGATGTCCATCGGTGCACTTGGCACCAGGACACC
>NW_015153807.1:0-1195 GCF_000732505.1 Cyprinodon variegatus | reverse complement strand
AGCATCCAGAATTTACTCGAAACGAAGTCATTTAGAATGTTTTTAGAGCATAAACAGCAGCGTATAGGATTTCTTTCATCTGGTTTGGTCTGCCGCGGTTTCCGTAGACTCGTGAACGCACTTTTAGGAAATCCTATGGACTTGGAGAAGGCATTCGACCGTGTCCCTCGTGCTGCCCTGTGGACAATGAGTGGGTTGCTGGATTTAATATGCTTTTATTTCCTTTTAGGTATGCAACACTGGGAAATACAGAGTTTCCTTAATGTGGACTGAATTTATTTTAATTTGTCTGCATTGTAAAGTAAGTCCTTAGAATGTTTTAGGCGATGAAGCCCACTCTGACTTTACTTTTCATGCAGGAGCAATTAAACCAACACAGGCTGCTTTATGGTTGTAAATGAATGCGTCTGAAAAGAATTTAAGCTGGTTTGGTGGTGTCACATAGAACTGTCCATCAAATGATTGGGGTTAATCAGCCGCAGGAATAATTAGACAGGGGAGCAAGGAGCAAAGGGAAAAACTGAAACATCAGCGCCGAGATCATGACAGCTTCAGAATCGTTTAAAATGACCAGGTCCCAACTTTATGCAGCATGTCGATTCATATGTAAAACTAAAACCATACGCAATCTGTATTAATAGGGCTGTTGATGGATTTTCGCGTATGGTCATATCGCTGCATGCTTACTCCACAAGTAGTAATCCCAGGGTTATAGATGGATGGAAGTGAAAAACAGAAGCGGAACTCCAACGGATATCATATTAGACCTGGGTACAGAGAACTGTTCAGTGGAGCAGATGCAGATATTCTTAATAAGTAATCATGAAGACCAGTTTTGTGAGAGATTCTACCTTACGGGCTCAAATAAGCGTAACCAAATATATAGATATGATCTCAGAATTATGAAACAAGATCTCGTAATTACGAGATCAGTACCTCATAATTACGAGATCTTTATCTCGTAATTATGAGATAATGTCTCATAATTATTAGAAAAATCTCGTAACTATGAGATACTGATCTAGTAATTATGAGATAAGCTGTCAGACTTTTTTTGTTTTGGTGAATGCAATACGCTTCCGCATTTTTGTCGATTAAAATGAAGAATATGTTTGCCAATCTGCCAAGAAAGTAGAACTCATATGAATCCTCAATACATTAAAGCTACAGTGTGTAATTTTCAGCGACATCTAAC
>NW_015153806.1:5541-7934 GCF_000732505.1 Cyprinodon variegatus | reverse complement strand
GCATCGGCTAGGCTTCTTACCGGAACCAGGAAGCGTGAGCATATAAGGCCCATATTGGCCTCTTTACATTGGCTGCCCGTCTTTTATCGAATAGATTTTAAGATTCTTTTATTAACTTATAAGGTTTTAAATGGATTAGCTCCTCCCTATCTTCGGGACCTTTTAAAATTTCACTCTGTATCCAGAAGCTTACGATCAAATAATCAGCTGTTACTGACAGTCCCTCGGACCTGACTTAAGAGGAAAGGAGATCGGGCTTTTTCTGTTGTTGCTCCAATTTTATGGAACAATTTACCTTTTCAAATTAAATCTGCTAACAGCCTGGATCATTTTAAATCGCTTCTTAAAACTCATTTTTATTCTTTGGCATTTACTTGAAGTGTTTTGATAATCTGTTTTTATTAACTAGTACTATTGTTTGTCCTGTACAGCACTTTGGTGCAGTTTTATACCCGTTTTTAAAGTGCTATATAAATAAATTTGACATTGACATTGTTTTACTGGTGGATTTTATTTATCCTGCAGCATTCACTGTCAGTGTTTGCTTCTGTAATCATCTCAAATTAATTTAATTAATCTAAAGTCAAAATCAGAGAAAAATAAATAAGTGTATGGAACAGGTAGAACTGATATGTAATGCTGAAATCGGAGTTGTATCTGCAATACTTTATTCCTCCACCAGATGGCACTCACATGGAAGCTGATCCATAGAAACCTTTTCTGGACAAACCATTTAATGAAATGATGTGGCTTATTATGAAGGTAGATTTGTTTCTTTATTATTCAATCGAAAAGAGGTTGCTTCAATCAAAAAATATATTTTCAATTAAAAAAACCTTCACTTCAATAAAAAAAAAACTTTTCAAAGAAAAAAAGTAGTTGAATGCACAAATATATTTGAGACTCAAAAAATACATTTGAACACTGCTTTTCTGTGATTGAAAATTTTTTAATTGATAGAAGTGCAGTCTTTTTTGTTTAAAGCAACTTTTTAAATTGAAGTAACATTGTTTTTTGATTGGACCATATAATGGGTAGGACATTTGTGTCTTTATTATTCAATCAAAAAATAAGTTGCTTGAAACAAAAAAATGACAGAATCAATAAATAAAAGTAACTTCAATGAAAAGATAAATGTTTTCAATCATAGAAAATAGTTTTTGATTTCAAATAAAATATTTGAGATTCAAAAAATAGCATTTGATCACTTTTTGTCATTATTGAAAATGTTCTCTTTGGTTGAAGGGATCTATTTTGTGTTTGGGCCATACATGGGTAGGACATTTGTGTCTTAATCATTCAATTCCCAAAAAGTCCTACCATTATATGGTCCAATCAAAAAACAATGTTACTTCAATTAAAAAAGTTGCTTTGTGAAGATTTTTTTAATTGAAAATACATTTTTTGATTGAAGCAACATTTTTTTGATTGAATAATAAAGAAACAAATCTAACTTCATAGCTTATTACCCTGTTAGCCTGTCACTCCCATTTAACACTAGAACTCCCACAGCCGTCATTTTGACGGTTCTGAGATTTTAAAGGGAAAGAACTATATTTAAAATTAATCTTATGTTGCTCATGTTAACTTATGTTGCCCGTGTTAACTGACTTTTTATATTTCTATATTTTCTTCATTTTCAAGTAGTTTGTTTTAAATAAAATTAAAATGTAAAAAATATATATGGTTAATTCTTCCTCGATCTCCCACAGCCGTCATTTTGAGGGCTCTATTAGATGCATTGTAAATTCGGTACCATTGCCTAGCAACCAACATTGCACCTAGAACTCTTTGGCTAATACGGAAAATGGCTTTCAGAAGAATTCTAACAGTGAAACAGGCTTTAGAAATGCTTCAAAATATTGCTGATAGCGATTCGGGCGGAGGGGGAGAGACTGATGAGGATGACTGGGGAGGAAGCGGTTCAGATTCTGACAGCGAATCCGAGGACGATCAACCATCCCCGGAAAAAAGTAGACGTATCAGTGACCGATCAGACACTATAACCACACACAGGTCTGGGTGGATGTGTTGGATTCTGTAAAAGCTCCGACGTGAAGGTGACCTGTGGCTGTAATTTATGATCTCCTGGAAATATCAGCTATAAACGCATTAGGGATGCACGATATAATCGGCCCCCTATGGGTATCGGCCTGTATCGGCCTTAAAACTGAATATCGGACATCGGCCACCCCACCGATATTTAACCCGATATTTGATCAGCTTCTGAGTTTCTAAAGTCTAAAAAAAAATAAAAATACTACTTCTTCTTCTTCCTCAAAAAAATCTTTTTTACAGACTTAAAAACTTCTAAGGACGAGGGAAAAAAATATTGATACATTAAAATATCCCAATATCTTCATATGTTAATATATTGCCATTTAAAAACACCA
>NW_015153806.1:0-1521 GCF_000732505.1 Cyprinodon variegatus | reverse complement strand
TCCTCAGACTGATCTTATGTTCCTCTAGAACCTCCTGCAGACCAACATCTGCTGAAACACAGAAGAAAAGACGACAGAAGAAAAAAAAGCTGATTTAGAACTAAACCATCTGGAACATCAGGAGGTCTTATCATTTGAAGGTCTCTTCCTTCACTTGATCAGATGCTAAACGATCCGATCCTTCATCAGAACCAGAACCTTGTTCAATTGTCAGACGGCTTCTTTGTTCATCTCTGTTTTGTGTTCAGTATCTGTTCGCTGTCAGGATCTGTTTCCCAAAGCAGAGAAGATCAAGAAATGTTGACAGAAACCAGCAGCAGTTTTCAGCAACATCAACTCTTTAGCATCATTGGACCGGTTCTATTTAACCTTCTGCCACAAACACAGCAGCTCCAGAAGAGGCAGAGAGAAAGAAAAAGGTTTCCTCAGCATTTTCCAACATCAATGAAGGAAAATAGAGGAAAGGCTCTAATCTAGCAGAGAAACTATCATGGTCCATGTTCTGTGTTTCTTTGTTTTGCCAGTTCTCCATCTGATTGGTTTCTCCCTCCTTCATTTATTCCAGCTGTCCATAGTTCTGTAATTACCCCTGCATGACTTTAAGTTCCTGTTTGTTGCCTGTGGCAGTCTTATATTTGTCTTAACCTCGTCGTCTGGTGTTCCTGGCTCAGACTGTTTCTATTAATTGCTTATACTGTGCGATATTTTCAATGGTTGCATGCAGCTACAGCTCAAACTGTACGACAAAACACTCGTGACCACCATCAGGAATAGTAAGGTCAGGAGAAAATAAAACATGTTTGAAATTCAGCCAGCTGTGGTAAGATTGCATCAGAGCTTTGGGCCGCACAGAGTGAGAACATCGATCATGAGCTGTTAACTTTTAAACCCTGCGGTTTCGTTGTACAGTTTGAGCTGTAGCTGCGAGCAACGATTAAAAATATCACATAGTGTCTGCCCAGTTTAACTGACCTTTTTTCTATGATGAGGTGTCCTGTGTCTCACCTGGATCCTGTTCCTCACCTGTTCCACAATGAGCTGATTGGAGCAGCTAGTGTTCACATTTAAATGGCATTTATCTCTCAGAGACTGGATTGGATGTTTTTAAAGGATAATTACAGACTGGAAAAGACATGGGACTGATTTGGTCCTTTAGAAGATTGTTAGAATGACTCCATGGTGTAAATAGAAATATCTATCCTGTAATCAGTGATCTATTGTCAGAGGAAACCAGGTTTCTGTCTCTAAGACTTTCCTTCCCTCTTCTTGGAAAAGCAGCAGGTTGCTTTCTCCTCCTATTTGTTTTCATGCATCAAAATGACCTCCAGCTTTAAGGAGAAGTTCAGTTTTAATGCATTTAGATCAAAGAGCTGAAAACAGAACCAGTTCAGCAAACCCAATAGGTTGTTGGGTTAAACACAGAAGGAACATTCACAGCAACTGGAAATACTGAGATGTAGTTGGAATAATTGATCCCAGAAAGACTTTGAAAAGCTTGAATCTCCAAATCCAACTAAAGAC
>NW_015153805.1:7191-7941 GCF_000732505.1 Cyprinodon variegatus | reverse complement strand
GAGATAATAATCAAAGCAGTGTTTATCTGAGCTCCACAGACAGTATACCTCATAGTGTGGAGCTTTATATAGCCGGACCTTCTCCAAATTAAAGAAAATAACTTAGTTTTTACATTGCTGAATCCCTCCTTGGTGGAAAAACAACATTTACCTGGTTTTCGTACGCGTCCTCTTGGTAGCGGATGGGCAGGTCAGACGCGTGGACGTTCAGGTAGATGCTGTTATCACAGGCGATGCCCCAGCAGCACTGCTGAGCTGCCGTCACACGCTTGAACTCCATCTGGGCATGGCGGCACTGCTCCCACTGCTGTCCCGCAGTGGACAGGCTGTAGACGCGCCCGTGCACGTCCACCGCCCACAGCAGGGAGACCGGCATGGCGTCACCTGCAACCTGGAGACAAGCGGCGGTAGTTTGCTGACTTCTGCTATGCTGCACGACAGCACCAATCTGAACCAAGCTATAATATCTTTACATCCATGTGAAAACTGCAGGAGGGATAAAGCTCTGACATTTTATAAAGAAGTTACCCTGTTGAAAAAAGGGAACTTTGAATTTTCATTCTGAAACTTGTAATAAATAAAAAAGGGAACAAGAAGGATGTGGAAATCAGCCATGATGGTTAATGAACCCTCATGTGACCAGAGCTGCAACTGGCTCAATTAGGACAATGTAGGTTTCAGCGATAAGAGGTTGATTTATCTGCTGCAATATTTTTGATTTTACCCAAGTTCATGTTTAGGGCTTCAATT
>NW_015153805.1:0-5791 GCF_000732505.1 Cyprinodon variegatus | reverse complement strand
TTGAGCTCTGCCTATTTTTCCACTGTGGTCCTGTTTCTCTGACTGTGACTGGCTGGAAGTGCTCTCTTCATCCTCTGACATGTGAGCTGGCTCGGAGCTCGTCTGCCTGGCTGTGTGTTTCCTGTAAGGGGACGCCTTTTCCAGCTGCTTTCTGTATCTCTGCTTCTGTCTAAAAGGGAGTTTTTCCTCTCCACTGTCGCTACAAGCATGCTTAGAGGGATTGCTGAAGAGTCAATGAGTCGATGCAATCAACTGGTTTTCCTTAGATAGAAAACTTTGAATCAATCTGACTGGATGATCTGGTTTTAACTGTATTGAATTGAATTGAAATTGAATTAGGTTCCATTTACATGTTCTCCCTGTTGATGGAGGGATTTCTTTCTGGGGACCCAGGTTTCCTCCCAAAGTCCAAAAACATAAATGTTAGGTTAATGGGTATCTCTAAATGGTGGCAGTGTGTGTGCATGGTTGTGTGTCTTGTGTGTCATACTGCTGACCTGTCCAGGGTGTACCCCAACTTTCACCAATAGTTCACCCAGGGGGAAGACACCAGCCCCACCGGGACCCTGATTGATTGATGGATGAATGAATGAATGAATGAATGAATGAATGAATGAATGAATGAATGGATGAATGGATGGATGGATGGATGGATGGAATCCATATTCATTCCATCAATCATAAGATATTGAGTTGGGTTTTAGTGAAATAAACCAATCAGCCCTTCATTAAACTGAATAGTTCTCCTTGAATATTGTTAACAGCCTCCCTGTAAGCCTGGCAAACACCAGCTTTACGCATCTCCGTTCCCTACGCATACATTACGTACAGTATTGTGCGTAAGGTTGGTTACGTTCTAACCAGCTAGCTGTGTGTCAACACTCCGTAAAATCCGCCTTGTTTACAAACAGACAGCAATAATTTTCAGGCAGCTGTAAACTGCAGCTTATCATTCAGCTCCATGGGATCACAGCAGACAGTCTGCCTGTTTTCTCTGTTTTTATCCGCTTCGTCTGGAAAAGGTGACAGTATTTAAACTCACTGACCTGGAGGGTGTTCTTAGAGGTCCACTGGTGAAGGCAGCAGCTCCTGCTCTTTAATCTGGAGACATAAATGAACGGGCAGCTGCTGGCTGCTCATACTGACATCCCAGTTTCTGGCCAGTATAAAACCGGAAGTGATTCCTTTGATCTCATTGGTTGTTTGAAGCGCAGACCTGCAGCAGAGGGCGCGCGGCGCGCACGTTCAACCGGTTCACTGTTCACGAATAACCACAACATGCATGGCTTATTTTGTGTATGGTGTCAAATCTGTTTTTTAGAGTTAATCTTTTTCTGGAAAATCCTGTCTCCGGATTGGCTGACCTGTTTAACCCCTTAAGAAAGTATTTTACTTGAACCTACTGTTATAATATAGAGAAATATTATATTATAAATATTATAAAATAAGTCCTAAACTTTTCAGATTCTGACCCAGAGTTGAATTTGTAATGCTTCAATCTTCTTGGTTAAACAGTTTGGGCAAACCTGGAGCGGATTGCTTGCAGTGTGAATGTGTTTAATGATATCATGCAATGCTTTCATATGTACCAGGCCACCAGCAAGAGGAATCCAGGAGCCACTGCACCAGTAAAGAGTCTAACAGCTGCTGCCATGTATAAACTTTATTTAATATCCTTCTGAAACCGAAAGGCAGTCAGAGCACCGCCTTTTCCTGTCTGTTATTTGACCTCAGAATGAACCTGCTGTCTTTTCCAGTGTTCAGTTTGTCTATTCTGGTGCTCCTGGGCAAAAGCCAGTGGGGGCCCCAGGAAATGAACACATGGCCTCCTGGAGGACAATGGGGCCTCCAGTCTCCCTCTGAGTCTGTTTCAAATTGCTGCATCAGAGATTTTCCTGCCATCAGAGTGCTGGAGCAGAGGTTCCCAAAGTGGGGTCCGGATTTTCACAATCATTGTGATATCATCCTTGATATATATGGAGGCCCAAAATTTATCCAAAATTATATAAATGTCAAATGAAATACAAAAATGTACCATGAAGAAGAAATAACATTTATATACCATAAAATTATAAAACACACAATAAAAAAAAATCCCATTAATAAAACATAAATTTGACATCCAAAAAAATGAAGAAACATAATTCAAAAATACATTTTTTAAATCTATTACATGATTTAGATATTAGATTAATATTGAAATTATAAAATGCACAACTAAATAATAAAATGTCCAATTAAATAATCAGATATATTTAAAATTCTGAATGAAATAATTAAATGTTAATTTAAAAATTCATTTTTTTTATTGCAGTTATAACAACAAAGTGTTTTTAGGAGGTAATTTTTGGAGTCCCAGGCTGAAATGTTTGGCAACCTTTTGCAGGGCTCTGTCAATAGTCATCCCTGCCTTAAGGGGCCAAACTGTCAGAAGGCTCACAACGTTGGACCCAGAATTCAAGCAGACAGATCAGTTTTTTTTAAAACAAGAGTTTATTAAAAGCTATGTATGGCTGCTCGTTGACTGGAGTGGGCTCACTGGATTCTCTGGTAAAGTTCAGTCTGAGTAATGAAGAAGGAGTGAAGTCCAGAGGCACTTGTTACTGAGGCGGAAGCAGAGATCCAGGAGAAAAGAGAAGCAGTGGCCTGCAGCAGCCAGAGCATAAAGAGGAACCAAAGGATCCAGGAGGACAAATCCAAGCCGTGGTCCGCAGACAGGTCCAAGGTTGACAAGAGGCAGAATCCAGGTAACAGCCCGAAAACACAGGACAGGCAAACGGAGTCCAGGGGGCAGAAACAGGTCAGGAACAGGCAGAACTAAACACATCAGAGAACAGTTGAAATAGTCTCGCTAGAAGCTCAAATAATCTGGCACCAATGGCTGGGAACAGATGGCTTAAATAGAAGCAGAAACAGGCAGATCTGATTAGAAATGATGAGCGCAAGGCGCAGCAAAGCAGATGAGAGAAAAAGGATTCAAACACAGCCTATATGGCCAAGATCATGACACAAACTCTCTATTGGTTGGGGACTTTCATCTGACCTGTCCAGCTCTGTCAGATCAAATGTCTCCTGGAATCTCCTCCATGCTCTTGATATTGTGCAGCTAAACTTCTGGCCTATATCCATAATGGAGAAGTTAGAGTTAGGGCGTCACCTCTGTAGAGTCGAGGCATTGCTACGTTACCAGTTACTCCAACACCATGAAAACAGCTGATTCTGATTAACAAGCTTTTTCTGGATTTTCTATCAGTATATAAATTAATGTCAGTAATTTAGAAGGAACATCGTCAGAGGAGTTAGAGTTTCTTTTGTCCTTTTGCTCCTTTCCCGTTATTCCTACACTGCACCATAAATCTAGGCCAGCCACATTACTTGTAAAACAACCTAGTTCAAATCAAGTTTTCAATAATTTGAAAATATTTCTCTTTTAAAGGTGCCATAAATGTTGCTGAAAGATATTTCAGATTTTAAAATGTTATTGTTTCATAAATCTGTGACACTCTAACGGTCTGGAGACGAGGCCTCCATCCGTGTTTTACCAAAAGATGCTGCAGGGAGAACCAACATTTGTTGATTTGACACAGCCCTTCTCTAATGGTTTGGTGCTCATTACTTTTTTCATGGCTGTTAATCAGTTATAAGTAGTAGTAGTGTTTAGTGGTGTTTCACACTACCTAAACAGCATGATTTACTTTTCAACATAAACATTTGAAGATCCTCTGCAGATAAGTTTGGCATTATGCTGTAGTGGATTCCATCACTTCACAGCTGGAAGACTGCTTTTATGAAAATACAAGATATAATTAAAAGTAAACACCATTAAAAAAAAGTGGAATTTAAAATAATGAAGAGGGGCAGGAAATGTAAAAATTGTGGAGCTTTATAATTTTTAAAGGAGCCAGACATCAGAATATTAATCACTGCAGCTGAAATGGAAATGGTCTGTCCACAAACATAGGAAGACAGTCTGTATTCAAAGCTGTCAGTCAATCAGAGAGCTCAAGTATCTGTGCTGAAAGCTTTATATCAGTCTGCTTACATTTTATATCCTGAAACAGATTCAGTCTTCTGTATATATGAACCGTGCGATGGAGGATGAGTTACGTGAGCAAATGGGAGCAAAAAGCCGTGATCATCTGTCTGAATGGTCAGTTAACTGAGTTCACTATGAAGTCCACTAGTCCCTGCTATATATAGTGATTGAGGGATTTAGGGCAGACCTTCAAGCACAGTAAGATTGTATGAGCTATTAGAGCAGAAACTTTTAAACAGAGCGTGCATGAGGAGAAATGGACTTGTGCATGCTCTCGCAGGCGTCTAAGGAGCACTTACAGGGTTGTGCATGTGCAATATTTTTTAAAGTGGAGAGAGCGGTTCTTTTAAAAAATTTGTGAAAATCCGCCGCCATACCTTAAAGTTCCCGTCTGATCTGCAGGGAATTTTGCACAAACTGAAAGATTGAGCTACCTGGTGACTGGAAGAGAAAAATCCTAAACCATTCCCCTAAGCTGCTGCCAGGCTTGTCATGTCGAACAAGAAACATTAACCCACCTATTTTGGGAATACTCTTTCAGTAAAATGTTTTGGTGACTTCAATATTTTCTTTTGTCGGAAATAAACATACTTATTCCTTTAAATGTCAAACATGCTTTCTTTGGTATTTCCAATAACAGTATGTCCGGGAAAGAATATCTTTTAAACTTTTTTATTCTGTTGGTGAAGTTCCACATACATGCCTGCAAATTTCCTAAAAACAGACCCAACCTCACTGTTTTTAGAGCTTATGTAAGATGTATTTTGGACTCTTTAAAAATGTGCACCAACTCTAAAGCTGTGAAACTTACAATCCTAATTGAAGAAATTCATCTTTTCTGGGTTTTTTGTTTTTTTCCTGAAATCCTGTGGATTTGTCATCCCGCACCTCAAACATATGACTGTTTGCAATTGTATATTATATACTTGTAAAATAATGTTTATTTAAAAAAAGAAAAAGAAAAAAGCTGCTGCCAGGGTCAGCCACTGAAACAGAGCGCCTGCGCTTTTATTTTGAAGAAGAGGCTCTTATTTTGTCATCAAACACAAACGCGAAGACAACCGGAAGTTGAGTTTGTTTGTAGGCTAAGATATGTCCCTGACTTCCTGGTACGGTTCGATCTGTTCCCATTGATTTCTCTAAACATGAACCATTAAACCTCCCAGAAGGTTCTGTTGACATATCAAAGGGCAGAACCGGAGGTTCGGTTCAGTTCTGCAGCAGACATGTTCCAGCTGGGAACCCATGGATTATTCCTGGCGGCTCTCAGTCTGGTTCCAGCCCGGATCTCCTGCTCATTTGGGTCGGTGCCAGACGTCCCAGATATTGCCGCTTATTTCGGAACCAAGACCCGCTATGAGGAAGTGAAACCGAACCTTTTGCGAGACCCTTTAACTGTAAACACCTCGATACTGAGACCTCCGCCAGGTGAGCTTTGCACCCCGGTCCACCTGACCGCCGTCATCAGGCATGGCAGTCGGTACCCGACCGTCAAGAACATCCGGAGGATCCACAGACTGAGCGAGATAGTCCAGAAAGATGCAGCCAGAACCTCGGAGAGCTCCACGGTCTGGCTGCAGGAGCTCCGGAAGCACTGGGAGCAATGGTTCACTGAGGACATGGATGGTAAGGCTGCTTTTAACATCACCTTCCTGAAGAGAAATATGTTACAAATATCATATAAGAAAAGAAAAACTTTATAGGAAAAATAAACAACAGGTCACCCTAGAAAACTTTAGTTATACATCAAAAGAA
>NW_015153804.1:5868-7942 GCF_000732505.1 Cyprinodon variegatus | reverse complement strand
GGGTGGCCATAAGTGGATAGGCGCCAGAACCTCAGGGTTAAGCTACACTGTTCCAACATGAAAATTAATGAGCACAACATCCATGTTTTCTAAATAAAGATAAACTATCCTTTCCTCCAGCCTTTGCTAACAAATAGACGCATATATAGTTGATACAATTCTTTCAGGTTTAGTTACTTATTTTTATCAATAATCATTCTGCAAAAAAAAGATATTTACAAGTAAAAATATCTACATAAATTGATTATTTAATACGTTTTTATTAAAATAGTTATCTATGATTTCACTGAAGACTCCTAGATGACTTGCAGAGACACATAATTTTATCTTTACCCCATAAAACACAAAATCTAGTTCTGAACGGAGCATGAATTCTGTACTTAGCTTTAATTTCAGTATATTTATGTGCATAATTAATGACTGTATGTTTGTTGTCAAGTAAATGTTAATATATGAAAATTAAAATGGTTTGAATATTCCACTTGAGAGTATTACTGTTGCCACCGTCCGTGCTAGAGGGGGAAAAGTGGTAGGGGTGGCCAGTGATCGGCTTAGGGTGGCCATGGCCACCCCTGGCCCCCCATCTAGCTCCGCCCCTGTCTGTTTTATGTGCTGTCTTCTTAGAGGGCCCCCTGCCTGTCTTTGCCCAGGGCCCCAAATTTCCTAAATCTGCCTCTGATTATGTATACTTATGCTGGTTGTCAATGGGGTAATGAATTTAACTCTGGAAAGCCCTCTGCAGGCTACTAGTATGAAAATCGCATTATAAATCAAATATAAACACGTTTTAGTAGTTTAAGTGTTGGGTTTTCAGCCCAGAGTCTCACCTGCACAGACTCTTCTCCGAACAGCGGATGATGGGACAGCAGTAATGGGTCTCCTTGTCGGACCAGCGGCTCCTGACCCAGGCGACAGAGCTCCAGCAGCCCGCCGGTGAACTGCTCCGCGCCGGCCCAGAGAAGGCTCTGTCTGCTGCGGGCTCCGAGCACCACTCTATCCAGGCTGAGCGGCTCCAGAGGCCTGACGGTTCCTACGCATGGGCGCCGCTGGAGCCGGTAGTGGTTTTGGAAATACTCGCTGGTGAAGAGGCGGAGCTGGAGTCCAGAGTCACCGTCCGCCATCCTTCCCCCGCAGCTGCTGAGCTCCTCCGCGGTGGTCGGATGAACTCGCAGTAAAATGCCGGTGTTGTCATTAGTCTGAGGCCGCTGCGGGGTGAAGAGGACGGTCGGTGAGCTAGTATCATTTTGGAAAATAGACTCGAATGGAGTTTCTAATATTAATACATCCAGAGGACTGAGGTGTGAGGGAAAACTTTCCAAACAATTTAACTCAACCTGCACCGCCATATTGGCTCTTCTTCACGGCCAAACACCTGTATACCGTGGTCCTTAAGCTCCACCTAGTGGACAAAAAGCTGAGCCGCAGGCCAAGATCTTAAACTACGTTTGGTTTATCTGACCATAGAATTAAGTCTCTTTCTCCCTTATACAGCTGGTATGGAAGAGGATTAGGGCCACTGGAAAAAACAAAGTAAACTGTTTTTTACATTTTATTTCAGTTTAATATGATAAAAAAAAATCAGAATCCTAACTTTAATCTCAGAATTCTGACTTTTTTCTCAGAAATCTGATTTTTTTCTCAGAAATCTGACTTTAATCTCAGAAATCTGACTTTAATCTCAGAATTCTGACTTGTTTCCCATATTATACGGTAATAACATAAAAAAAAAAAACTGTTAACTTAAAAAAGTTAACAGTTTTTAATCCTCTTCCGTAACCTGGAGATAGGCTCCAACCATAGACATAATATAAGAAAAAAGTCAGAATCCTAAGATTAAAGTCAGTTCTGAGATTAAAGTCAGAATTCTGAGTCAGAAACTCTCAGTGAATAAATAGAGATCAGTGGGTAGCAGGTCGACCTCCCCAAGATGGTGCCCGTAATGCTTGCACCACAACAGTCAATGTGGGGACTACTCTTTTATTATGTCTATGGTCTCCACCAGCCCCACCGTGATCTTGACTTGTTACTTATAGATTAAATTTTTCATTAGAATAAGTAAAAGTCCTGAACAGTA
>NW_015153804.1:1421-3884 GCF_000732505.1 Cyprinodon variegatus | reverse complement strand
ATAGATAGATAGATAGATAGATAGATAGATAGATAGATAGATAGATAGATAGATAGATAGATAGATCTATCTTTGTAGAAACCAAATGAATGACAGGACACTCCTCCACATTACCAAGACTTTACTTCACAGCTCAGTGCCCTGCATCTGGGCTCCAACATTCAGCACGTTTGCACCAAATCTAAGCAGAAATAACTTCCCCTCATGGTTAACCCTGTTTTGTTTTTTCTCATGCGATCAAAAATAAAAAAAAAAATAAGAAAATTAAAACAGAACAAGAAAAAAATAGGCCTATAACCAACCCGCTGGAATACAAGGTCAAGGATTTAGGTTTAACGAGTCGCCTTTGGCAGGATAAAAAATAAAGATGTCTTTCTTGGAAATGATTTGGTTTATGTACAATTTAAAGCATAAATAAAATAAACCTTCAAAAAATAGCATGTTTAAAGCATGCCCAGTGTCACACCATGAGGAGGAGGAGAGCAGCCAAGCATTTTTCTTTTTTTGAGTCTTCTTTTAATGCTCTTTCATTCCAGGCCAAAGGGAGTACAGGCTAGATCTGGGAATCTTTTATCATACCAACATAATCCTGCATTAAATCCACCCAGTTTGGCTTATTTATGGAAAATAAGGACAGGGACTATATTAAATCATTTTTAATATAGTTTTCCCCCTTACAGATTCAATGCATTTATGGTATACATTATCATGCAATGTGAACCAAGCAGAGTATTGTCGACAGAAGACTAGCATAGCTGCAGGAAGCCGGGGGTTCGGTGTTATGTGATCGTATCTGAAAATGGGAGCCATGACTCTCAGCTGGAGGAGGAAGTTAAATCAGGGATCAACCAGGGAGCAGCAGACGCATCCATAGCACCATGGCAGCAACACTCCTGTACAACAGTCAGTCAGGAGACTGGAAGCCCAAATATAGTTCAGTTAGATGTCCTTCAAAAGAAAAGTTTCCATTAAATGAATTAGAGGTTATTGTAATATCACAGTCTCTCTGGTGATCACCTTTGAGGCTTAGCTGTTCTAAAGACTGAAAATACACCAAAAGGTCTCAGCTCTAGAGTTCCTCTGTATTATCTAGCAGGCACCACCTTATCCCTGGCATTGGCTTTAAGCTTAGCCCCAGCGGCAGGCTTGGGCCTGGTCCTGGCAGGGCCAGCGGCTACGGAGGTCTGCGCTGTGGCTTCCTGGGAGGCGCTGCGACGCATAGCTGTTGTAGTCCTAGGTGGCAGCATGGGGACGGTAGGGGCCCGAACTGAAAGGGGCTGCCTGGACGGGCACGTCCTCTGAGGGGAGGGGCTGTCAGTCCTGCAGTGGGTGGAGCTAAGGCTACGGCGGCCGCCCAGCAGGGTGCGAAGGGGCATCCGGGGGCTGCCGGTCGCAGCTGAGGGGCGAGGGCATGAGGAGGAGGACCTAGATGAGACAGGCTTAGGTTTCCTTTGGGGGGGTTGAGCGGATTTCTGGTTTCTGTGGAGAAAGAAGCACATTGATAATAGTCTGCTAGAGTAAAATTCAAGGAATCTTATCTACTGCGCCTTGTAAAATAAGTCACATTACAACCAAAAACTTCAATGTATTTATTGGCCTTTTAGGGGAAAAATCAAAACAACCTGAATATTAGAGAAAATGATCCATGTTTCATCATTTTTTCAAATAAAATCCTAACATGTTTCGTGACTGAGCTCCTCTAAATCAAAAGTTTTCTGATCCAACTTTTTATTCACAGCAACAAGCATTTAGCCCTAATCCTCATATTCACCAGAAAGGTCTGAGTTCCTGGATGAAGCCTGGATGAATAGATAAAGTTAGTTGGGGTAAAATATTTTGGGGAATTGTGTATTTTCTGTTGTTTTCTATGCTTGGCTGTAGGGCTGAAACAATTAACTGTGATTACTCGATTATTGAAATATTCGTAAATTAAGCAATCGAATAATTATTAACTGGAGTATATTGTTAGGATAATTATCATTGATGATGTGTGAGTTTATTACACCTTAATATTAGCTGCCTGTTGCGTGTCAGAACTGATGTTTTCCACAATAGTTTATCTAATTAATACAGTTCCTCGGTCCGGTTATATACAGTTATAATCTTCATTCTGTACGTGGCTAATATTTGGAAATGGAATGACAGCGGTGTCCCTCTACGGAAGAGGATTAGGGCCACTGAAAAAAAAATTTAACCGATTTTTAAATTTTATTTCAGTTTAACATGGGGAAAAAAATTAGAATTCTGAGATTAAAGTCAGATTTCTGAGAAAAAAAGTCAGATTTCTGAGATTAAAGTCAGATTTCTGAGAAAAAAGTCAGAATTCTGAGATTAAAGTCAGAATTCTGAGATTATAGTCAGATTTTTAGAGATTAAAGTCAGATTTCTGAGATTAAAGTCAGAATTCTGAGATTATAGTCAGATTTTTAGAGATTAAAGTCAGATTTCTGAGATTAAAGTCAG
>NW_015153804.1:0-1273 GCF_000732505.1 Cyprinodon variegatus | reverse complement strand
GTCAGAATTCTGAGATTAAAGTCAGATTTCTGAGAAAAAAGCCAGAATTCTGAGATTAAAGTCAGAATTCTGAGAAAAAGGTCAGAATTCTGAGAAAAAAGTCAGATTTCTGACTTTTATTAAACTGAAATAAAATTTAAAATCAGTAAACTTTTTTTTTTCAGTGGCCCTAATCCTCTTCCGTATCCCTCAGCTAAGAACAAAGTGTAATATTTTGATAAGGCTGGAGCCATGGATGTCTCCTCATCTGCTAACGTGTGTGATGTAATCACCTGATGATGTGGCAGAGTGGAAATGTATAAAATGTCTTTTTAACTGCTTATCGGGGCCACTTCCTGAGAGAGAGAATGCTCCAAGGTATAGACACAGAGCCGATCTTTAACAATAAACTCTAAAATATGCCTTACGCTGACAGAGTAGCCCACTTAATTTAAACCACAATTGTAAAAAAAAAACATATAAACATTTTGCATTTAAGATAAAAAATGTTTTCGACTGTTAATATTCTCTATTGAGAACTCCTCAAGCGTAGATTATTTGTTTCACCTGCTTTAATTCCATAAAACAATCTTTGAGAAACCTTATCTTATTTAGAATTCTGAGAACAGTCAGAATTCCAACATTTTCCTGTTTTAAACTCAAATAAAATAAAAAAAATCATTTAATTTTTTTTTTTTCAGTGGCCCTAATCCTCTTCCGTAGCTATCTGATTATTAATTGAAAAAATAATCTTCAGATTAATTGATTAGCAAACTAATTTTTATTTGCAGCTCTACTTAGCTGCTAACACAACTTGCTAAATTGGAATGGGGGTCGTTTGGCTTCCTTTGTTAGCCTGCAATGCCCCATACCTGTCTATGTCTCTGAAAGGGGGGTCATTAAAGGGAATTGTTGGCCTGACTGAACAGGTGAGGTCTTCTGTTACCCTGTACAGGCGTGGGGGACAGAGGAACAGAAGACTTTGAAGTCTTTGAATTTGATAAAGGACAATACTGGTACAGATTATTTATTACTATTGGATAAATTCCATAAATGGAAGAGAAGTTGTGGCTTTTTTAAATAAATGTGCAGAGATTGCCAGAGCTTCAATCACTCATGAACCTATTTTTCTAGAGCCACAGCTCTCTTGTAGCCTCGTGAGACCATCCTGATCTCGCGAGTTTTCAAGGTTTCACTCGCAGATCAGTCTGGAGACTCTCCGTTAAAGAAAATTTGGAGCCGTTCGCCAAACGAACGTCCAATCAGCGTTGGCTTTGAAGCGGGTTGAGGTGCG
>NW_015153803.1:4310-5341 GCF_000732505.1 Cyprinodon variegatus | reverse complement strand
TATACCCAGTCTCTTTTTGGAACTGAACAGGTTCTTTACTTAAATTCAAAATTTATTTTCCCTGAACTGATACAACTATATTCTTGAAACTTTCACCAGAATTGCATTCCTATACTTTCATCACACTTATTTAGTTCTTTCTAGAACTTCTCTTAAACATGCCAGGTTTTCTTAGGCATTTTTATTGAAATGTTTCCCTGTACTTCTAACATTACAGACACTTTCCTGGAACTTAAACAATAGATTTCTTGTAATTTTAAGTAAAATAGATGGTATTTTTTCTTAAAATTGATTAAAATATGAGTTGACTTATAACTGGATAATTTCCTAGATTTCAGCTAGTAGTGTCATTTTATTTAGAAGTGTATTGATTGCTTTTTTTAATGCTAGCATGTACCCCTTGTGTAATATTGCTTTTCATGTTATTTGTTGTTGTTTTTCTTACAGCATCATCATCATCGGTGAGACTAGGTAAACGAGCTGCTGCAAACATGTTGGAGCCCTCTAGCCTCATAACGAAGCGCCCAAGATAAAATATCATTGGGTTGTAGTGATACTTCTACTTAATTTAGCGTTTTTCTTAATTTCATTTTAGTCCGTTTTGAATGTTTTAAGACTGTAAAGTTTCCAACTTTAAAAGTTAATTTACTACAAACCTTGGCACATTTCAGTATCTGAAGTCTTTAAGTTTAAAAAAATAAACTAATGTTTCCAGAACATGTATTTGAGTGTGTACCCATTTTTTTATTGAACGTTATTTTTTACATATTGTGAAACTTAAAGCACATTTTATAGAGTTTGTTGCTTTTCAATTAAAGAAATGGTCATTAGACCTTTTTGCACTACAAAACATTGATTCTGCCTTTTTTTTTTATCCAAAGAAAGTGGAAAGTAATCTGTCTTTATATTGCAGCGTGTTCCAAAAAATGCACATTAAAGGATCCTGGGCAATTATTTATGTTTGGATGTGTGCATTGAGCCAGATTTCCAGCGTTGCACTAGAGATGGGTAGAGGTGGTGGGTGGCTGGAT
>NW_015153803.1:0-1203 GCF_000732505.1 Cyprinodon variegatus | reverse complement strand
TCAGGCAGCAGGATGGAGCGGACGGACCAGAACAATAAGCCAACCAGCTAGCCCCAGTTAACCTAAGAAGGCAGGAAGGGAGAAGTGAAAACCAAACCAAGCTGATTAAACCTATCAGCTAGTCTCAATGGTGGGAACCAGCTGAGGAAAAGCTCTATTCTAATGTTAGGTTTATGTCTAAGGTGTGAGTTCAGTTTAGGTTACCGTTATGCTGGTAATGGTTTGGTTAAAACCATACAATTGAATAGAAGCCAACAAAAAGTCCCTGTAAAACATTGAAACACAACGTGTGTGTGCTCCTTTCTTGAAAGGTTTAGGCTAAATGTCATGTTGTGGATTTGATAAAACAATAATTAAAGGTTTGTTTCAGTTCAGTAAATCTGAAATTTTACCTCTGATTATTTGCCAAAGATGCATACCTTTAAAAATAATTTACTGAACACATCAGTGTTTCCCAAACTTTTTTGACTTGTGTACCCCTTTGGGCATTTTTTCTTACCATGAGTACCCCAGATTACAAACAAAAAAAATATTAAACTCAATCTTTTAATTTGATAATTTCATTCTTAGGTTCTTTTCATCTCAATAAAAAAAAAAAAAAAAAAAACTAAACATGTTGCCTGGAAATTATTAAGGAATCAAAATAAATACAAAATAAAATCATATGTTAAACCTGTATTTATAAACCTGGAACTCCTCTGAGTGACTCCATTATAATCACATTTAAACTTGATGAACCGGAAACACAATTCAGAACAAAAATTATAGTCAGACTGACTTAATTCATTTTACTTTGTTTTTATCCAGACACCTGAGCTGCTTTGATAAGCTCTGATAGATCAGTGTAAAAACAGTCTGTTGCTCTGCTTGGTTTTGATGTGTGCTGCAGCTGAAGGGTCCTCACTGAATTGGGTCCTCACAAAGCAAAACCGACCCCAGCCCTTTTCATTTTACTGCTTAAAAAAATTAAATAGTTTCATGTACCCCTTGCAATGCACTTGGATTACATTATTAACTTAAAACATGCAAAACAGTTTTTTTTTTCAGTACCAACTCTTTCAAACTTGTCCCACTTTAATGAGTGTTTCTGATCAGTTTTATAATTGCATGATGGTACAAACAGAGTCTAGCTATTTGCAGCTAAACTGAAAATCAATCTTTTGGACTTAATAAATTCCAATGATTTAGACTCATCAGCTGTTT
>NW_015153802.1:6331-7960 GCF_000732505.1 Cyprinodon variegatus | reverse complement strand
AGGAGTAAGAGATGGTTTTCATTTACCCACTCCCACAGACTGCCACTCTGGGTCTCTGAGCAAGACCCTTAACCCTGATTGCTCTCCAGGTGCCCACAGTGGCAGCCCACTGCTACCCAAGGGGGTGAGTTAAATACAGAGGCATATTTATGCAATTTGAGATCAATAAAGTTCAATTACAATTATTATTACCCAGGAAAACTTTCCATGTGACTGATGGTGTCCAGCAGAGGAATTCCTAAGCTTTCAGGGAGAAAGAGGCTAATCAGTCCAGTAAAAGCTTTAAGACTTCCCATAAGGATGTAAGGCAGGAAACAGAATATGTTCCTGTGGTGGGACATAAAATAAAAAAATTCACACTACTAAATTATCTACACAAAACAACTAAAAAACAGAACATCTGTCACTTTGGGATATTCAATTTTTCTTTGTATCACAGAACCAGGAAAAAAATGTAAAACCTGATACTATGTCTAACCTCGTCTACTTCCTCCAACTCCATCTCTCTGAGCCTATCTCTTCTAGATTGGATTTCCCCCTGAAGTCTCCACGGTTACTGGTTTGTTTAGACTTTGTTTCCAAGTTTTGCTTTTGAGATTTTTGGATATTTGGACTCCTGGTTTTCAGTTTGTTTTGGACTTAGCTTTTGTGTTTGGATTTTTGATTTTCCTGCCTCTTTTTTTCAGTTCTCCTTTATTAAACCCACAAGATTATCATCTCTGCCTCCCTTCCTCTGCATTTGGGTCATCAATCCACAAACAAATCACCCATAGACACAAAATCAGAAGCACAGATACAAAAGGCAACTGTCAACCAGCTTCCCTGTCCAGGAAACACATGAGGCATCATATGAATGTACCTGGGGCGCTGAGAAATTTATCATTCCAGACTTTCAGACTGTTCCTGATCATCTGGTAAGTAAGGTACTCAACCTCTGTCCCAACTCGCACCTGTTTTGTTACCCTGGGGTCACCAAAACTACTCAAGTTGTTCAGACAGTTTTTGTTGCCCACCCTAATCTCAGACATCAGGGTGTTTGTTGCAACCTGTACCCAGCGCAATCAAGCCAAAACCTCTGGACCACCTCCCTCTGGATAACTACGATTGGGTGTGTGTTCAGGGAAGAATATATGACAGTCCAAAAGTTATTTGATTGAATAACCCCCAAGGGAGGGTATTGAATATAAAATATAAACATAAAAATATAAATTTAAAAACAATCCAAAAGTGACACAAATTCCATTAATAAAAACATGGTAATATTTATTTTAGTAAAAGTGAAAGTTTTATTGTAAATTCACTCTTTTAGATCATGATCATGCACTGGAGATGTCGCAAATGAAGTTTATCTATGTGCCTTACAAATCAAAGTTATTTGTCTTACAACAAAGTCAGTCCAAGAGATTTAGATTTGTAAGATTGGCATTATGTTCTTTAGTACAGTAAACCAAAAGAGTTATTTAAACACCTACATTACATCTTAGTCATGATTTTACCTAATAATTAAATTGGTTGATAAATTCCCCAACGTATTTACTGTACTACTTTGATTAAGCAATCAAATCTTTAGTTAATATATAATTTCTTTCATTAAAATAAAATTATAATTTGTTTTTTCTTTTTCTCAAG
>NW_015153802.1:0-2899 GCF_000732505.1 Cyprinodon variegatus | reverse complement strand
TAAATTCCCCAACGTATTTACTGTACTACTTTGATTAAGCAATCAAATCTTTAGTTAATTTATCATTTCTTTCATTAAAATAAAATTATAATTTGAATATACGTAAATTGAACACACTAGCTCTAACTTTTTTTGGGGGGGCGCTGTGTTTTTTCTTTTTCTCAAGACTTGGGTAATATGATGGCACTAACCCAAGTAAATGAAGTATGGTGCTATAATACTGCCTATTCTGGAGGCCGTTGAGGAAGCACCAATAGCTGTGTTCCTCAGTACAGTTGGGTACAGCTCTGCTGTGTAAGCATAAATGACAGCAAATGCAGTCGATACTGCAAACTTCCCCATCATCTCAAACGTTATGGAGACGGCAGCCAAGTCTGGAAATGAAATCAAACCAACAAGATTAGATATAAAATTCTAAAAGTCTAATTGTATAATAAAAACATAATCATACGTGGTGATATTAGCTGTGTGATGAATATAAACAATCCTCCTGAGCTAAGACTGAGCTATCTGGAACACCAGCGGAACATAACCCATGACAAACCATAGGCTGGAACTTCTACCACAGCTGACAGGAAACAGTTGAAGAAAGGATTTCCATGCAGGTTTGCAGTGTTTAAAGAAAGAGCGTAGTAGGCAATAGTGAGGGTATTCCTGTTGGGGATACATTTGAAACACAAATGACAGAATGATTAGATGCAAATCAAAGTTTGATTAAAATAGTTTTGTTTGTATAATGCTTGCCAAAAGATCAATGTATCCATAATGCTATGATCTCGTTTCCCCAATCCAAGACGGCAGCAAAATTAGTTCATGTGTCAGGTGTGTGTTTTGTGAGCTTTTGTATGAACTTTGTGGCAAAACAAATGATTTTCTCCAATGCAATTTTTTTTCTTAAGAGACTTACAGATGGTCTACTACGGACAATCAAATTTGCCTCTGTTTTCTAGCTGCTGTGTGCTAGCCATAAAGCTAGTGATGGCCAAATTTAGCCTCGGAATTAACCAATGAAGCCGTCCAAACCAATGTTTTGCCTTAAGGTTCATTGCTTGATGTACAAAATGTCAAATTTCTAGTAGATGAGTATTTGGATGTTAGTTATTTTTATGAAAGACTGGGACTTTTTTCAGTGTCTGGTTTAACGCAGTTTCTCTGTCTATTTAGTCAACAAACAATTAATTTATTTTAGATAATTTAAACAATTTGTTTAATTAAAATTAAATAGGTAGATTAATAGATAGTCAAATAATTTCAGGAAAAAATGTTATATTCTGCTGGTGTCTGTCCATAGTGTACGATTTCTCATGTATAGGTTCTGTAATGCCTACTCGTTGATGAGGTGTTATTATTGTAGACCAGCTCCATACAACACAACAAACACACTATTAAACCTTGTTATATATATATCAGCTTCACCTGAACAACCTGCAATGTTTCTCGTTCAACTCCCATCAATCAACTTGGGGGCCGCACCTTCTCCAAAGCCAATCATTTTGCAAGATCCCTTTAATCTCGCTCCTGGCCCAGCTTCCCTCCCCCGCATGCAAGCAAACTGACACCCACCTCCACCACATCTCCTCCCTCATTCTCAGTCCCATTCATCCTCTGGTTTATTCCACCACCAGTGTCCAAGCCCCGTGGGAGGGCTTCTCTAATCCTTTTCTAGGTTACTCATCCAAGCGTATGTCAATTCCCAGCATCAAAGTCTTCTGCTAGGGCCTGAGTGCCAAATAACTTATTTCATTTATGTCTTAATCTGCTTCTGTCTCTTTGAACTCAAGTCGGTCTTGGCAGATGGCCACGCACACTGAGGCTGGTTCTGCTGCAGGTTTCTTCCTGTTAAAAGGGAGTTTTCCCTTTCACTGTCGCTATATATATGCATGCTCAGTACGAGGAATTGCAGAGAGTCAACAAGTCCTTGCAATCAGCTGTTTTTTCTTAGATACAAATATTTTGAATAGAATTATTTTGTTACCTGTAGAAATAAATTTTATATTTTATAATTGCAACTTTTCTATGAGTCTCTGCAGGTTAAATTGAATTTTGATTCCTGCTAAAGGTGTCAACACTGTGGATGTTTTTATATATTATTGGCCATGTGATATTGTAATAGGCGCAACAAAACTTCTTTGATCAAAGTATCAGTGGGTTTGTATGCATAGCTGCTAAAACAACACCAGTAGACTAACCAGACAAGCCACATTGTGACAGAGAGCGATCGAATGTTTGGAAAATGAAGAAGGTCACAGATGTTGTGGGCCTTGTTTTTTTCATTCTTGCCTCCATCCTGTGAGAAAGCAGAGCATTAGGAACAGAAAACATTTCTTAGGTAAAACTTATTGTAACGATCTGGAGCCAGAGTTAATGAAATAATTAATATGAGGGCTTAGCCTCTATCTTATCACCTGCACACATTGTACATGAGTATAGATTTGTCTCGTATTAGATACTAGTAGATAGTTGCCCTTTCTTCAAAAACAAAAGAAGAAAAAAATTACAGATTTTTAAACTCTACATTTATTTTTTCTTCCTATAATTTTCAATCTCTAAAAAATTTAAAATAGTGGTGCTGTATGTAAAACAGGATCTTTGTAAACCTAATGATGGTCTTGCAAAGCTTTTCATAAGGAGAAAAGTCCTGCATTCTTTGGGGGGCATTGTTTTACTACTTGTTTTCACATATTCTTTGAATATTATCAGAGGCTGAGTCAGATTCAATAGAGAATCTTCAAGCACTAAAATAAATCATCTATTGGTTTTAGATCTGGCTCTGAATGAGCCATTATCATACACACGGGCTTTGATCCAGCCCATATCTGCATCTCTGGCAGTATATTAGGGGCTGTTACTTTAAGGTCTAGGAATAACCTGATTTAGCTCCATCTCTCCTTTTAGAGCA
>NW_015153801.1:5333-7964 GCF_000732505.1 Cyprinodon variegatus | reverse complement strand
AATTGCAGCTTTAATTTAGTTACTTACAAGGGTTTGTGGTTTTCACCTCTGGAGGGTTCCTGGACCGGCTGTTAAAATCAAAGTATCCACACCAATCTAGTGACCCAGGCTGAGTTATCAGCAGAGCTATTAATTATCAATACAGAACCTTTTATCTATGTTTATTCGCACTATTACCAAAGGGGGTGGATCTGACCTGAGTGATAAATAGTCCGCTATATGAAACACAGAACTACTACAAGGTAAACAATGATGTCTTTATTCCAATAATTTAGGATTATAGAAAATCTACATCTATACAAACACTACACGCTATTAGAAAAATAAACACGAGGTAGATTAAATGACTAGTTTAAAGAAAACAAAAAAAGAATAAAAAAAAAAAGAATAAAACCCTAAGAGTCCGTTTAACTTCTGAGATTGTCCAAAATATGCCAGAGGTTAATACATTCACTAATGTCCATTGGAATAGCAGCAGTTATGATGATAACAGTGCAATTAATCAATATAAAATTAATATATTCAGCTTAAAAATGGTAAATGATTAAAAATGCATTAAACAACAGCAGCAGAAGTCATTTTAGCAAAACGGCATTAACAGGGGGGGGTTTGTGCATGGGGAAGGCATGTAAATGTATAAGAGTGATATTACTTGGAGTTGCCTTCGGTCCGTGAAGGAGCGGGGGTTCTGAGGGAGCACGTGGTCTGGCTTCGGGCGCGCGGATCTTCTTCACCACCGGATCCACTCTCGGGAAACTTTCAGTCAGTTTGATGCTACAGCAGAGGGCTTGATGTGCTCTTAAGTCGAGGAAGATTTTTCTTACGGAAACTATCAGCAGAAGGCGTCCCTTTTGCTGTCGGACTCCACTTAGCAGTCAGCTCCAGAGGTTTCTGTCTCCCCAGTTAGCGCAGCCACTATGCACGATGGGACACTGCGATCCATGACTTTTGACGCATGAAAACGAAAGCTACTTCCAGTTAGCTTTCTTCTGGCATTTCACGTGAAAAGAGCCTCTCCTTGCAGGTTGTGAAAACCCATGGGAAAGAAAAAGATTGAACTCGCACTCTGAGTTTTAAACCATTAGTGACGTGGGGGCAATTCCTGTTGAAGTATCAGCCCCCTCCATCAGCTGATTGGTCCAAGTGTGAGCTGACCGTCTCTTACAGTAGGCAGTTGCAGTACTTTTCCAGAGAATCTTTTGTTCTCTATGTGAAAAAGGAAGGGGGATGACTTTAGATGGTTCATCTAATTGATTTGGGCTCCATTGTGGTAATATATATCAACATGTGTATATATATTTGTGTATACCTGTATTAATGTGTTTGCATATCATAATAAAAATATCCTATTACTCTTACACTCGCTAAGAATATTTATTCTTAAGCCACCTTTGATTCCCCAAAGCCACCTTTTGTCCCTCTAACTCTTTGTCAGACCTACAGTGCTCCCCACCACTAGGTAAAATTGAAGGAGCCTCTTGCATGAGAAAACTTCACATCCAGTTGCCTAGATTAAATTTTTTTAAGCCTGACCATAACCTGGATGACTGAGAATTTTCACAGATATATGTCAATAGCCCCTTTTACACTACCCTTTTGAAACAGTGCCGAGATCGGTCCGAGCATGGTAACAGAGTTGGCATGCACAACTGACCCAGACCGCACCAGACACAACCGAACAGCGCTAACATGGTACTAGTTCTTTGGTAGGGCTCGGCTTGGTTCAGTTCTGGCTCGATTCTCAAATAACAAAGAGTGCATGAGCAGAATGCATCATCTCCTTAAAGTCAGCCTCCGTAATCATGGAATTTCAGAGAGGGCTTTGAATCCTGAGATTGTGAGTTCAATACCCCACTCCCACAGACTGCCACTCTGGCTCCCTGAGCAAGACCCTTAACCCCAAAAAAAACTGCTCTCCGGCCGCCTCACAATGGCAGCCCATTGCTCCCCAAGGGGATGGGTTAAATGCAGAGAAGTAATTTCCCTCTGGGATTAGAGTATGTAAAATAAAAAAAAATAACAAATAAAAAGTCATCCTCTGCTAAATGAAGAGTGTTGTAAACTCTGCATGTCTCCCCGAACACCAAATAAAATGTTAAATAAATCAGCTGTGAAGCAGAAGATGTTGGCAACCTTATTTGAAAAAGTGAACCCTTATGAGAGACAAAAGAGAGAGATGAAGGGAAAGCAGACGCTATCTATTACTTTCTGTAAATTTTCTCAATTTTACAACTTTTTGTGCTTCTTTAAAATTCCTTAAAATCCCAGCATGTAAAGGTTAGTGCAAATAGTTGTGGATGCTATAATAACACTCTAGTTTTTGGATAGTATTCTAAGTTTTGTGTTTGTAGTTTAAGGTCAATTTCTTTTTTCATACTGCATTTTTTGTAATTATCCGCAACAGAGCCCTTTTTTATTTTACATTTTATTTTATTTTATCAGTGCAATTTTATGCACTCTATTTTTTTAAGGTAATTTAAACATGTGATATATATTGTGTTTCGCGATTATAGCCAAAATATAGTATGATATTACATTTTCTTCATATTGCCCAGCCCTACATTTGTATCACCTTTTCAGTCTAACTTTTGTGAATAAACTTGCATTTTACTTCACAGATAGGTCACCTGA
>NW_015153801.1:0-3178 GCF_000732505.1 Cyprinodon variegatus | reverse complement strand
GCAACGGAAAAAGAGACAACACAAGACGGCAACAGAGGGCAACAAATAAAAACCTAAGAACTCAAACATACCCAGGAAATACAAAAAAATAGGATTTAAACCAATAAAACTAGAAAACATCCAGCAAAGTAAAACATAACAGAACCAAGACCATGACAGTACCCCCCACTCAAGGGCAGATCCCAGATGCCCTAAAATGCCCCAAAACAAAAAACAACCTACCTAGTGTGGACGGAGGGCCACCGAAGTTCTCTGGAGGCCGGCCATGAGGCCAGAGACGAGGCAGAGTCCATGGAGGGCGGCCGTGAGGCCGGAGACGAGGTAGAGTGTCTGGAGGGCCAGCCGTGAGGCCAACAAACTTCTTGGTAGCGTAGGAGGCTCTGTCTGCTGTGTGCTGTACAGGAAGTTGCAGCAACACCAACAATGCTCCCAATTAAGAAAGTTTGAAGCAACCCCTGATGTAAATCAGTGTGCCCATACCTAAACGGTATATGAAACTTGCAGGTTCCTGCATGTGAGCAGAGGATGGTTGTAATTAGTTTAATTCACTCTGTTATATTTACTTGAGTATTTTTTTGACGAAAATTTATTTTCAAGGGTTGTTTTACTGATAACACCTTAAAATACCTTTACTCTGGCATGAGTAAAATGTTTTGTTACTAAAAAGCAAGTTAATGTGTATATTGAAATTAGTAATACATTTTTGTACACAACCTTACTTAAACCTACCATAAGATTTGGAGGTTAAGCTAAGATATACTGTAGTGAGGTTTTAACATTGGCACTGGAGGTACTGGTTTCATAATTTTATGATAAAAAGAAAATTTGTTTGGAAAAGTGTTTCTTCTGTCGGGTTATTTTTCACTTGCATCATTTGTTTGTATTAAATATTTTATTATAGTCTTTAAAATAACTGAATCTGTAATGAAACAGAGACTGGATCTAAATAAACCAAGACAGGTTAGTGACGTTTGATCGGTTTATTTAACAGGTTGCTCTGAGAGCGGGACTGAATCTGAATGGAGCAACAGGCTGCAGGCAGACAGGCGGGCAGATTGTGTGAGATTTACCAGTTAGTAATCCAGGAGGGGAAGGCAGGGAGTTGAGAGGAGCTTTTTCAAGTGTGATCCAGAGAGGGGGCAGCAGGCAGTCCAATCAGAACGATTCAGAGATCCGGGGATCCAGAGGCAGAGCAGAGAGGATAATCAGGCAGGCAGAATCAGACAGGGGACAGGCAGGCTCGGAATCAGAAGACAGATCGGGTCAGAAACGGGTAGACAATCAGATATTACTTTAGATGCTGGAATATTCTTACCAGGTTGGCACGAGATAATCTGGCACAGAGGACTGGTCTGATGAGGTTTATCTACTGATGAAAACAGGTGACT
This sequence comes from Cyprinodon variegatus, assembly GCF_000732505.1. Taxonomy (NCBI): domain Eukaryota; kingdom Metazoa; phylum Chordata; class Actinopteri; order Cyprinodontiformes; family Cyprinodontidae; genus Cyprinodon; species Cyprinodon variegatus. The sequence continues at coordinate 1,790 of NW_015153801.1, read as the reverse complement.
CCAGTCAGAGCGGATTTCGGACGGGTGGAGAAGAGCTGGTGTATGGACTGAGTGATCAGGCCAGAATCTTAACATAACTTTTCCTTTTTGGTCTGTCTGTTATNTAAAATGTTAAATAAATCAGCTGTGAAGCAGAAGATGTTGGCAACCTTATTTGAAAAAGTGAACCCTTATGAGAGACAAAAGAGAGAGATGAAGGGAAAGCAGACGCTATCTATTACTTTCTGTAAATTTTCTCAATTTTACAACTTTTTGTGCTTCTTTAAAATTCCTTAAAATCCCAGCATGTAAAGGTTAGTGCAAATAGTTGTGGATGCTATAATAACACTCTAGTTTTTGGATAGTATTCTAAGTTTTGTGTTTGTAGTTTAAGGTCAATTTCTTTTTTCATACTGCATTTTTTGTAATTATCCGCAACAGAGCCCTTTTTTATTTTACATTTTATTTTATTTTATCAGTGCAATTTTATGCACTCTATTTTTTTAAGGTAATTTAAACATGTGATATATATTGTGTTTCGCGATTATAGCCAAAATATAGTATGATATTACATTTTCTTCATATTGCCCAGCCCTACATTTGTATCACCTTTTCAGTCTAACTTTTGTGAATAAACTTGCATTTTACTTCACAGATAGGTCACCTGACACTGAGTCCCCCAGCAGAAACGTCAATGTACAATCCATCGAGGAACCTGACCAGAACCCGACTTCACAACCCACAGAGGACGCATGTATAAACCATACTGCACAGATTCATCAGCTTAGGATGCCGCTGTGTTTTTATGGGAACATTAACAGATCAGCTAATGTTGATATACAAACATGTGAGTAAAACTTGGTGTTATTTTTTTAAGTCAGGCCATAGAAACATGTCCTTGGAAAGTAAGTTAAATACATTTCACAATTTTGCTACGAAATGAAATGTATATATATTGAATAAAAGCAAAGTATTTTTTCTATGATATATTAGATATGAACACATCTCCAGTAGATCACAAGCCTCAGCACCTTTGTTTATTCCCACTGACCTGAAACACTACCCACTGGAAGGTTCAGTTTCTAGTGGACAGTTGGCAGTTGGTGTAAATAATAAGGTCTGGGAATATAGTGTTCAAATGTCTCTCAAAAATTTGGAGGAGGTTGGTTCATGTCTGATAACTTCTGAGTTTTACTCAGGCATCAAACTGTCAAAAGTAAAAAAAAAAAAAAGATCTCTTACTGCTGGTTAAAAATATAAAAATCAAATCAAATCTAACCATTGATGCAAAGATTTTTCAAAAGGCAGCATTTTACAATCAGAGATCCCAGAATGACTAGTGATGTGTCTAAACTAGGATCTCATTAGCAAAGTTCTCCATTGCATTTAACATGATTAGGTCGGGCTTACTTTGTGATAAACTTCAGCAGATTTAGATGGAGGCATCAACAATTACCAGAATCAAAGACTACCTGACAAACAGACCGTAGTTTTTTAGACTGAAGGGTCAGCTGTCTAATCAGATGACTGTACTGTCACCATTCCTTTTTACTCTGTATTATGTCTGACTTCTAGTACCAGACAGACTCCTGTCATCTACATAAATACTCAAATGGCTCTGCAGTCATTGGGTGTCTTAAAGATGGATGAGAAGCTACCTGCAGAGGGCTGGTTGAATGTTTTGTGGCATGGTATGGAAAAGATAATTTGATCCGGAATTTCACCAAAACAACAGAGATCGTTGTAAATTTAAGAAGAAAGAGGAACAATTTGAATTCTGTTAGCATCATGGAAGAAGATGTGGAGGTGGT
>NW_015153800.1:6398-7976 GCF_000732505.1 Cyprinodon variegatus | reverse complement strand
ATTTTGCAAGTGGCTCATCAGTCTTTCCTTGTTTCCAGTGAAATTTCCTGACTATCGGGCACACCTCAGTATAAGCTGCTGCCAAAAAAATATTTTGAAAAAACTGGAAACGTACATACATAAGCTTACCAAGCCATAAGCCGCTATCTACTCAACTGTCCCCCACCAAACCTGAGTTAAAAAAAAAAGGCCGTGCTTTGGTGGCGCAGTGGTTAGAGCACACGACCCGACTGCCTGTGACTGGAATTTGTCTACAAGTTTGAAGATGTTTCGCTTCCCATCCAGGAAGAAAGAAAACATTTTTGAATTGAAGAAGCTTCCTGGATGGGAAATGAAACTGACAGTTAACGGACAGATGATCATTGCTTTTTGCTCCGTTATTCACATAACTACTCCTCCATTTCTAGGTGCCTATGCCATCTGTATTAGTCGCGCTGTTGGGTAGTGACAGCACGACTAGCCTATGGCGACAGTGGGCCGCTGTGACAGCAAATCCCACAATGCTTTGTAGAAGAGTATGCCGCACAAAGCTTTCCGGGACATATCTGATAAATCATTAAAAGTCATTAGATTATTATTATTTTTTTTTTTTAAATAGGGCCTTAATTGGCATTAACGTTTATTAAATGTGATTACTGTGGCATTCAAAATGCTTTATTAAAAAAAATAAAAAGTTAATAAAAAAAATTTGTCAGATATATCAGACTGCTTCCAGTTGATCATAAAGCCGTGTGTTCGGAAAAGAAGGTCGAGGAGAAGGAAAAAGGTAGGGAATGTAAAAATACAAATTTCAACAAAAGTCGCAGGAAAATGAGGAATTCTGGACATGGCTGCAGCCTGTCGATGGTAAAGATGACGAAGGATTTTGCTGTGTTATATAGGAGAGTAATGGGTACTTGTTGATGGCATTAAAATGATTTCTAAGAGAATTAAAAAGCATTAAATTAGAGGTACTCATTCCTGTATAAACCCTTGGCCTCTTCTGAGGCCTTTCGTTTCTTCTCTTAAACTTCATAGACACGTTTTCTCTTACAACCCTCTGCCATTTTCAAAGAACCACGGTGAGAAAGGTGAGATTTAATGACTGAAACTGTAGCTCACCACAGAAATACACCTTAAAGGAGCATGCATAGTAAAAGATAGCTAACTGGTGACGAACAGGTAGGACGGCCTAACGTTAACATATCAGCAGAATGACTGACTGTTAGGAGGACCACTTATTGAGATGATCCACCCGGAAATAAAAGCTTATCCTCTATACCTTCAATGCAGATGGGTGAACTCTATACATTTGTCCATGGTGTCTGCTGCTAGGATGTTCTTATGCTAAATGAAAATTAGCCCCTTATTCTTCCATTTCCAACTTTGACTTCCCCCTCTGGCGGTTAGGAAAAATCAACAGAAAAGCTGCACATTCTTATAGGCAACATGGTTCAAAGCGTGGGGAAAAAAAGTAGCAGCTTATAGTCGGGAAAATGTGGTGGTTTTGTTTTTTCCTAAGTTTTCTAACAAATATTTTGGTATCTACCTGTGAAAAAATATGTAAGGTTCTGGTGAAAACCAATCCACACCTGGTAA
>NW_015153800.1:3817-4983 GCF_000732505.1 Cyprinodon variegatus | reverse complement strand
CTGGGTTTTCATGGTCCAAAGCAGCCACAAACATTACGAGGAACAAAGAGAAGCAACAAAAGGAAGCTAAGGGAGTTTTTATCACAGCACCATACTAAATTTCGTGATATACCAAGTTTTATATGGGTCTTATGGGTTTTAGCCTACAGACATCTATATTATTCTTTTTCTTACTTTTATTTGATCCATCTAGAGTCCTACTGTAAGTTCATCAATCTAAATCCGTCAATCAATTTAGATTTTTCTATGATCTTTTATTGTTAAAAGGCAAATTAAGATGCTATTTTATCATGTTTAATCAACATCTAGTGACTCAATATATTTTGGTTTTAGTATGGATTTAACTTAGTCTGTAAAGATAAAAACAATGAAGCTGGTATCAAAACCTGCGTCACCAACAGTATGAATCATAGAAGAAAGCTAACGGTCATATATGTCTCTATAAAGGCATACTGGAAGAAGTGGACACCAGACCGATGCTAAAAATGCTCCGACAGCCTGAGTTTCGGTGGCCTGTGGTGGGGGATGGGCTTGGCGGCCAGTACCAGTGGTCTCAGAGTCAGTGGAGTCTCCTGAAGACACTGGCAGAGATGAGGAACCAGCACAGCAAGAGCGTCCTGATACGTCTGTACGTCTCCCCTGATGACAAAAACTCCTCTTACTACATAATCAAGGTCAGATATCCACAAATTATTGATGTTAAAGTCTTCAAGTGTAAGCATTTAGATTGAACTGTTTTACATGTAACTGATTTGTAGTAAGCAGTTTAATCAACTCATTAACATGGATGTCATTGTCAGTTTTCAAACATCTGAACCATTGGTTTTCTGGATTCATTGAAAATAAAACAAGTCGTTATTTGGCGCTGATACATCTGGATTCTCGAACATTTGTTATACATTTATAAGTTTTCAAAGCTCTAAAGTCAGCGCTTAATGACCTAGCTTACTGTGGCAGTGAAATTGCAGAAAAACAGAAAAACTCAGAAATGACGTAGCAGCAAACCTGTTGTCTTTCTGTTCCTGTAGCTCGATCAGGCTTCGTTGTCTCTTTCTTCAAGAGAAGACTACACCACCAACACTTCCTCTGCTCTGGAGGTGAGTTTCTGTGTAAACCTTTTTTTTTATTTTGCAAGTGGCTCATCAGTCTTTCCTTGTTTCCAGTGA
>NW_015153800.1:0-2133 GCF_000732505.1 Cyprinodon variegatus | reverse complement strand
ACAAATATTTTGGTATCTACCTGTGAAAAAATATGTAAGGTTCTGGTGAAAACCAATCCACACCTGGTAAGTCTTACAGCCTTTGTCTCTTTCTCCAGAACCGAGCTGCATTGCTGAGTCTGATGGTGGACGTGGCTGTCATGTTGGGAGCCCCGAGAGAAGCAGCACAGGCCCAGATGGAAAAAGCCCTTGAATTTGAGTCCAAAATTGCTCATGTAATAAGAAATAACTGATCAATTAAAACAAAAATACTTGATGTATGACCTCATTGAAAAGCAATTTAAAATGTAAATTGTACTGGAGACCCTGCAGTTAAAAAAAAACAAACAACAACTTTATATTCAAATGCTTTTTATTCGTTTAACTTGTCTTTCTTGTTGTATGTGCAGATTCTGATTCCCTATGAAAACCGCACCAGTGAGAACATGTACAACAAATACACGCTTTCTCGATTGCAGCGCTCCATGCCACAGGTACATTTACTACAGTAAAAAATCCGAAAGCCGAAAAATAGATTACTGTCAGGTGCCGCTTAATTTTGTTGTCCACTTGCAAGATTACATTTTTTTTTTACAGAATAAAAAAAAAAAAAAATCAAAGAATATTATGTACCAAAAAATAATTTGGTGCAAATCATTTGCATATCAAATAAGAAGTGTTAGAAATAGGGGCAAATATTTAATTATTGAGTGTAAAAACCTTTAGAAACATGCCTTTAATTGTATGCCATTAAAAGTACACTTGGTGTAGTTCTTCTTTCTTTGTACATGTCTTTTCTAAAAATTGCTATTAATGCTGCTTTCATTCTTATTATCTAAGTGTAATTTCGTTTTAGTTGCATTCTTTCTTTTTCCGCTCATAGAAAGTGCAACTGGCTCAGCATCTCCCATTAGTTGTGTATTTTTCATTGATAATGCCACTAATGTATTGTTCCTGTAGAAAATGCTTTCTTTGAAAGTACCACCGGACATATTTCACAAATAACAAATCTTTCAATGCTCTTGTGCTTCCAGTTCGATTGGCTTGGGTTTGTGAAAGCTGTGGTGGAGTCTAAGGATGATCCAAGTTTGTCTATTTCTTCCTCTGAGCCTGTTATCGTCAGAACCCCTAAATATTTTAAAGAACTCATGAAGCTTATCGACAGCACAGATGCCAGGTAAAAACACCTAAAACAAACTGGTCTTATGGTCTTACAGAGTTATTTTAACAGATATTTCAGAACACAAGCCCAATCCCAACTTTAGTAGGTTTTACAAATATATGACCAATAAAATGTTCTAAAGCTAGCTTGTGATTATGCAAAATCTAATTACAGCTATCAGTTGGGAAATTAATATTACACATCGCACCTGTGTACATGTAAGCAGGAGCTGGTCCAGCTTTTAGAGGAACTACTGTTGCATTTTTACCCATTGCCTTAAAGAGTTATAAAATGCAAAGTGGTTGCTGTTCTATCCAGGTAGCAGATTGGTTTATAAACTAAATATGGACTCTGGTTCCTGGACAGGCTTGGACCGTAAAAAGCAGGACAGCGGCTTGCACGAAGAGAATTTTGTTTTTCTAATTGTTATTTGGAACATAGTGATGGTAGCAATGGGATGAAAACGTTATAGCAACGCTAAAGATTATAGATTTTAAAAAAAGCAACAACAACAGCCAAACAAACAGATAAAAAAAGGGGAAATAATTAGGCTTTATGAGCTGTTGTTAGTTTAGCATTTCTCACATGTCTCCAGCTACGAGTGTGACTAACACCTATCTTGAAATGGAATGGAAATGGAAGTTCTTGGATGCTGATAAATACTAAATAATGTAAATGAAGTTTTATTTTAGTCATAGAATGTTACAATAAAAGATAAAAAAAATTCCAGCCTTTCATTTAAGTACTTTTATTTAGGTAGAGTAATAATTATGAAAAAATAAATGCCACAGAAAAGTATTCCCTCCCCTTACATATACCTTCTTTATATATATATATATATATATATATATATATATATATATATATATATATATATATATATATATATATATATATATTTCTGTGTAGGAATGCTTGCAGAATTGCTTTAATTAGCCACATTGCAGGGATTCAAGCATGAACCACCTGCTTAAGATAAAGATAAAACATTG